>NC_044198.1:29883563-29893505 GCF_900880675.1 Sparus aurata | reverse complement strand
AACGTTGGTTTCATGTCTTCACGTTTCCGTCCACGTCAGAGCTGTGACATCACTAACGTCACATGTGACTGTGCAACTTCTCATTTAGCCCCGCCCACACCATCACACCACGTGCCGTGGTGATATGTCCTCGTGGTGTAACACGATACAGGTACCGTAGTGAGTAAGACACTACTGATGTACTTATAGGTGACAAGTACTGTCACATCTTAAATACTTAGTTACTTCCTGTATTGTGTTACATACCTGTTGATGTAATAAGTTACATTTTAGTTGAAAGCTTTAAACTACAGATCGACTGAAACAGTTTTATCAACACAGACACGATTAACAGAAATCAAATGTCAAACCGCCAGTGATGACGTTCAGTTTACTCGAGTACTTTTACTCTACACGTATTTGAATGCTTTAGTTACTGGCTGCTTCAGATTAGATTCAGATTACTTGGTGTTGATTGGCTGTTCATTGTGACGTGTATGCAGTCAGATGTCGTTGTGGGCGGGACCCTGTGAGAGGATGTGACATCACAGTTTCACATTTTAACTGAGTTTATTCATGAGAAATCTGACAGATTGATCGTCTTCACACAACAACACTGATGATACAACATACAGAATGTGTAATAACAACAATAATCAGCTGTGAAGATCCGATAACGTCACACTGACTTTAAGTTATTACATGTGAGAACAGACGTGTAACGAGCTGAACCGTCAGCGCTCGTTAGCTCGTTACAGAAGTTTGTTGTAACATGTTTCTGACACGTGTGTATTTATTTAAATGTGACACATGCTCGTCACAACATACATTAATTGTAATATGTCACCTTAAAGGTGCAATATGTAATAAATTATCAATAGAATGTAAAACAGTTTTAAACAGTTTTGACTTCATAATGTTTGTGTATATATATGTATGTTTATACACACGTATATCTCCCATGCTAACCATGTAAACATCAGCACTCCTCTGGTTCCCAGTCCAAACTACTAGCTGCACAGCTAACTGAGCTAACTAGCTGCTGCAGTTAGCGGTTCCTCAGTGACATGCTGCTCTCTACCTGCCTTGATACTAAATTACAGAAGTGGTTACATTTTGCACCCGTATGACTGATGAGACCTGTTAGTTTGTTCTGGACTCGTTTGTAACGTGAAGACATGAAAACACGTAGATAAATGTTCTGATGAATGTTTAATGTATTTAAAGCGTCAGACGTCGTTGTGATGACGTCGTGATGATGTCGTTGTGACGATGTTGCAGCGATGACGTCACTGTGATGACGCAGCCGTCGACACACTGACAGTGTGAAGCTGTCGAGTCGCTCGGCTTCGTTTCCTTTTCAATCTGACAGCAGAAGATTCAACTGTTTTTTATCTGAATGTCTCCTGTTGATGAATGTAAAGTACTCGTGGTGCATTGTGGGACTTATTACTGTTGTTATTATTATTATTATTATTATGACATATTTTTAATATTCAACCAGTGCATGAAGCAGAGGGGGCGGGGCTTTTATCTGTGCTGACGTCAGAAACGAGTTTGCTGAATTTTTATTTATTCTGAAAGTGTGACAGGAAGTTGTAGCATGAATTACTGAATAAATAAATCCTGACAACCAATCACTGTCCTCGATTTCTGCAGCACAGCCCACTGACCACCCTCCCACCCAATCAGACAGCAGCACAGTTTCAACAAACAACACAATAAAGTTCTGTTTTGAAAGGATAAAACTTTATTGTTCCTGTGTTGACACAATCCTCAACTGTGATTGGTCGGTTCGCAGACTACAGCAGATAACTGTCATTTAAAAAACAACAATAAACAAACAAGAATCCTACTGATCCTATTGGACGACAGCGACGGGTTCGTCCGACTCCACGCTGATGTCATCACCCAAACCCCCCGAGGTTACGCTAACAGCTAAATGCTAACATTAAAGCAACACAGCTTTAAAAAAACACCTGCAATCGCAATCGCACACACACACACACACACACAGACACACACACACACACACACACACGCAGACACACACACACACACACAGTGTACAGTGTTTAGACTTTACAAAACAATAAATTGAGAGATGTGATATTTTAATCTTCACGTTGGATTATTTGGTCCGGTGTTTTGTCGGATGTTTCGTGGATCACGTGAAATGTTGCGACCGTCATCGCCACAGAATACTGGACCTGTCTCAGTGCTCGCTTCTGAAAGACGCTTGTTGTTTTTTTGTCAGGGAGCGACATAAAAAAAGAATCATTCTAAAACAGAAAACTTTAAAAGAACAAACAGAACATCCTCCAGTTGATCGGCCCGGTTCTGCAGTGACGTCACTCCTGCAGACACCAGGACACTTTCTGTCATTAAGACTTGATAATTGATCATCACAGGTTTCACCTGTATGAAATATGTGTAACAATATAAAGACGTGCTGATTGTTCGCGGGTCGTCAGTCTGGTAACGAGCAGCTGAACTGATCTTTGTGGCGTCACTGACTCGACTGTTGTTACAGAACACATTAAGTTTTTTATAACTTTTATTAAAATGTTAAATTAAACGAATATGTTTGTTGTAACATATGAAACAGTTTTGTTTTGATGAGCGATGATACAAAGTATCATGACTCCTCCCCCGTCACGCTCTCTCCTGATTGGCTGACTCATGTTGAGGTTCATGAGCTCCACGAGCTCAGCAGAGAAACAAACTCAGACATTTTCTCTTCACTCTGAGAAAATTCAGCTTTTTGCATGAACAGATGACATCACAGTCGTCCTGTGTGTTCATTGGCTGTGATGAGTGAGCAGACAGACGCCATCTGTCCCAGCCGCGATTCTGTTTGACGTCACCAAACCGAGACTGCAAACAGCCGAGCCAACTCAGAGTCTGCAGTGCGTCTACTTCCTGCTTCCTACTTCCTGCTTCCTGCTTCCTTTAATGCACGGCTGATGTTCCTGAAAGGTTCCTGCAGTGGAAACATTCAACATGGACGTCGTGAAGAGAAGAAAACGTCTCGTTTGGTTTCTCTGATGGAACATCATCAGTGTTGCAGCAGTCCGACACTTTCAGCCTCTTTTAGCTCCCAGTTTCAGTTTTTAATCTTTGTTAGTTCAGATTTTTACAACATCTGTGATAATTATAACTACTGTAATGTAACAACAGCTGATTTATAATGTAACTACAGCTGAGAACAGTCTGCAGCACTGAAGCCTTCTGAGGGTTACTCTGATTACATCACCTTAGTTACAGTTACTGCTCAGTACTCAGTTACTGTTCTGTACTTAGTTACTTCAGGTTCAGCTTTAAAAAAAAAATCTGACATTCAGAGGAAAATTAAATAAATCCTCCAATGACAAGAGAGGATTTAAACTCCTCCCTCCTGATTGGTTGATGTTTCTCTGATGATCAAAGATGTTCAGTGCGATGAGTCACTCCCCGTTTTTTTTTTTTCTTTCGTCCTGCGCTCTCATTGGCTTGTTCTGGCATCATTTAGTTTTAGCACCAAAAGGAACATAAATAGATAAAAACGCGCGCACACACACACACACACACACACACACACTTCAGTTTGTCTCATAAAAAACAAATGAACATCAGTCTCTTTCTCTGGCTCCTCCCCTTCCTGTTCACCAGGAGGAGGGTGGTACAGCCTGTTGCCGTGGTAACTAGACATCGAGGATCTCCTCTGCGGTGCCGCCGCAGCGCAGCCGGTACCGCCCGGTCCTCCAGCTGATAGTCGGGTCCCACAGAGCCGACAGGAAGATCTGCACCGCCATCGACTCTCTGATGAACCACGCCACAGCGAAGTCCAGCTTAGAGAAGCTCAGCGGGCCGCCCTGCAACGTGATGTCATCCATCAATAACCAATCAGTTTACATCCCTTTAGACATCATTTCATTTTCTGAATAATTTCATTTAAAACAAGTTTATACAGTAAAACATTTGTTAGAGTATACAGCTACATCACATCCTGTAATATGTAGCCTTTCAAAGTAAAAGCATTACATTGTCCAATGTGAGTACCTGAACTCCGGTCAGCTGGATGTAGTCGGATATAAACCAGGCGAGACAGTGACACATGAAGAAGACCATCATGTCCCACCTGCAACACACACACACACACACACACACACACACACACACAGGTGTTTACATTTCAGACTGATATTTACACTGCTGTCTTCACATGACGACAGACTCCAGCAGTGTGTGTTTAGCTCATGTTATTTACTTCACTGCACATTAAGAAGAAACACACAGAAAACATCCAGAAACAAACAGCTACAGTTTGAAGGCACCTCCAGAACTACAGGGGGCAGCATAACCGCTAACTGCTGCTCAGTGTTCTCTTTGCTGTAGAGACTAGCTGCTGTTGGCTCTGCTCGCTGACTGCAGGTCACTGGGCTCAGCATCAGACTGTCAGACTGTCAGAGTGGTATCAGGAGACAGGACGGGTCGGGGCTAGCTGGTTAGCATGCTAACTTCAGTAGACGTGAACTCTAACGTTTCTTCAGAATGCTAGCTCAGTTTTTACACGGCACAGAACAATGAATCAAACGCTTTGTTGATCGTTTCTATGGAGACACTGTGCTGTTAAGATGTCTGTGATTGGCTGCGTACCTGAACACATAATGAGCAGCCCAGCCAATGATGAGGCTGGCCAGGAAGCACTCAGAGACGGGCTCCAGCACGGTGCCAGGGAGCATGTTGATCCTCAGCTTCGTCCACCTGAAAGAGTCAAACAAACAGATTCAATTCGACCGAACATAAACTCCAGATGACTTTCACTCAGAGCAACATTCAGTCACCTCACTGCGTCTGTAACTTCATGCACTTCATTAAAATAAATACATAATTCTAATGTTATAAAACTCACACACTGTCAGAATATCTGTACAGACTTGAAGTCACATAAAAATAATCTGCCAACAGTAATAAATCTTCAGCATGTGTATTATTACAGACTCATGTAAGAGCAGATCAAACGAATGAAATATGAGAAATAAACACAGAGTTCTGAGGTCACCTGATCATGCGGGACTGGAACTGTCCAATAGAGTACGACCCAGAGTTCTGCAGCGCCACCTGTGTCGCCATGGAGAACCTCCAGCCTCTGAGGAGACGGACAGAAACAGATCAGTTTCATTTAGCATTTAAACAAACTGCTTTACACATAAACAACATCATCAAAACCACAGGTGCTGATGCTAACATGCTAACCTGTCAGCGATGGCTTTAGCCATGAAGTAATCCTCAGCAATGTACTGAGCGAACGCAACCAATCCACCGGCTTGATCCAACACGTCCTTCCTCATCAGACACGACATCCCCGTCACACACTTGATCCCCGTCACGTTAGCCGAGATGTAGGAGCGAGGGTGGGACGTCCCAAAATACACCTGACAACATGTTAGCATCTGTTAGCGTCAGGACAGCTAAAAACACTTTATCCCAAGATGTAAGAGCACAGTTAGCATTAGCATCTGGAACAAAACATCGAACTGAGAATTACAGATTGAAGAAATTAAAAAAATTATAGAAATGATCATGTGTTAGCATCAACAGTTAATTAGTGAGTTAAAAATGCTAATGTGATCAAATTTGTGATCACATTTATCTGGAATAGCTAGAAAAGAGTCACGTTAGCTTTAGATGCTAATGCTGAACAGCATTTAAAGACATTATGTTATCAGACATTTCCACTGACATAAATGTTTGTACTGTGTGTGCCGCAGAGTTAGCATGATGTTAGCCTGTTAGCATTACCTGCTCGAGTGTTGCGGCAAAGCCTTGGCGGTCGGCAACATATGGCAACCCGTGGACCAATCCCACCTTCTCTGTCATCTGATTGGTCAGATCTGTCAGGGTGTCAGGTTTCACTGCCACACAAACACAGAGAGTTAGCTTTAGTGATAATGATGAGCAACAAAAGTCAAAAGCTTGAGGTGAAACCTGCAGTTCACTGACCTCTGATGCCGCTGTCACAGATCCACACCAGGCCGTATTTGGCTCCTTCGTAGCCCGGCATCAGGTTGTTGATCTTGGGGTTGATTCCAACTTTCTTCCCCCCTGAGAACCAAAGAGAGACACATGCTAATATTAGCTGCTAACAAACGACTCAAAAAGGTGAGTTACATGTCATTAAATGAGAGCTGGTTATTACAAAAGAACACAACAATCTAAACAGCAAAACTATTATGAAGTAAGTTGAGTGACAGAACGAACAGCAAACAAGAAAGAAAGTACAGAAGCTCACCGATGAACAGTCGAGCGTCCACGTTGGGATATTTCCCCAACAACTTTTTACAGACGTCAACAGCTGGATCATCCTGATCCTGAACGCACAGCAAGACCTCATACTGAAAACAAAAACATTGAAAAAACAGTCAGCAGATCAGGTTCAGACTGTGGCTCAGGGCTGTCGCCTGAGAGCTGAAGGGAACCAGACGATCAGAGGCCAGTTAGTTATTGTCACCTTTGGGTAATCGAGTGTAAAAAATGTCTCCAGGTTGGAGATCAGGTTCGGGTCGACCCCCTTCAGAGGCTTCAGCAGAGAAACTCCTGCCATCTGCACAAACGGCTGTTTGACCTCTGACCTTTTCTTGTGGAGGTGGAGACGCCTGAAAGAGACGGAGAGGTCAGAGGTCAACAAGCATGAACATCACACACAGACACACACACACTCACACACACACACTCTCTCACACACACACCCTCACCCTCACACACACACACACACACACACACACACTCTCTCTCACACACACACACACACACACACACACACTCTCTCTCACACACACACACACACACACACACACACACACAGCATCTGGAGTATTAGATGTGTGTTCTGTCTGTCCTCAGTGTGTTTGGACATCAGAATCCAACACAGTAATAAAATACATTTGTTTAGTTTGATGTTTCATTGACAGGTAGACACTAAAACACAGACGGGCCTCCTTCTCCACTCTGACACGCGGACAGTCAGGTGGTAGTCGCGGCCTTCAGGTAGTAGTCACGGACAGTCAGGTAGTAGTCACGGACAGTCAGGTGGTAGTCACGGACAGTCAGGTGGTAGTCGCGGACAGTCAGGTGGTAGTCGTGGACAGTCAGGTGGTAGTCACGGACAGTCAGGTGGTAGTCACGGACAGTCAGGTGGTAGTCACGGACAGTCAGGTGGTAGTCGTGGACAGTCAGGTGGTAGTCGTGGACAGTCAGGTGGTAGTCGCGGCCTTCAGGTGGTAGTCGTGGCCTTCAGGTGGTAGTCGTGGACAGTCAGGTGGTAGTCGCGGCCTTCAGGTGGTAGTCGTGGCCTTCAGGTGGTAGTCGTGGCCTTCAGGCGGTAGTCGTGGCCTTCAGGCGGTAGTCGTGGCCTTCAGGCGGTAGTCGCGGCCTTCAGGCGGTAGTCGCGGCCTTCAGGCGGTAGTCGCGGCCTTCAGGCGGTAGTCGCGGCCTTCAGGCGGTAGTCGCGGCCTTCAGGCGGTAGTCGTGGACAGTCAGGTGGTAGTCGCGGCCTTCAGGCGGTAGTCGTGGCCTTCAGGTGGTAGTCGCGGCCTTCAGGCGGTAGTCGTGGCCTTCAGGCGGTAGTCGCGGCCTTCAGGCGGTAGTCGCGGCCTTCAGGCGGTAGTCGTGGCCTTCAGGCGGTAGTCGCGGCCTTCAGGTGGTAGTCGTGGCCTTCAGGTGGTAGTCGTGGCCTTCAGGCGGTAGTCGCGGCCTTCAGGTGGTAGTCGCGGCCTTCAGGTGGTAGTCGCGGCCTTCAGGCGGTAGTCGCAGACAGTCAGGTAGTAGTCGCGGCCTTCAGGTGGTAGTCGCGGCCTTCAGGTGGTAGTCGCAGCCTTCAGGTGGTAGTCGCGGCCTTCAGGCGGTAGTCGCGGCCGTCGTCATCCAGGTAGTCTCGTGATAATCAGGAATGGCTGAATGGATTTTTTTGATTTCTTGTCTCAAGTAAAAAAATTTATTAAAATGCTGAAAGTTCTTAAAGTTTCTTCAAATGTGAGAATGTTCTGCTGTTCTTACTGATGACAGTAAACTAAAGATCGTTGTCTTACTGTTGGTTGAGGGTTATCAGTCATCTGAGCTTTGAGCTTCAGGAAACTGTGATTTTAAGACATTTTAATTTCTCACTATCGCAGAATGTTTCCGAAAACAAAATTCAGCTCACACATTTTTTAATTTTTTGAATTCAATCAACAAACCCAAAGGAATGATCTCATTTCTGTGTCCACACTAACGACTCAGTAGTTCTTCAGGCTCATTAAGTTCTGGAGCCTCTTTAAAAGTCCAGAATCCTTCTGAAAATCCTATAATCTTTTCAGGTCCCCCAGAGAATTACATAAATGTATTTAAGAGCCTGGAAATGTGCAGATTTGTGGAAATAGATGAAGTCATGTGTGGATCGACAGGCAGACAGCAGGACAAAGTGAAGTGCTGTTTCAGGAGCTTTCTGATCAGCTGATTAAATGATCCATCTTAATGTCTGAACGTCCTGCAGGAGTGAAAAGAGAAATGTTCATATCTCGACTGACTTAGTTATTAAATCCTCTGAGGCCTTATAGGAGACACACCTGCTGAACTAACTGGAAAAGCTGCTGGAAAAACCCCTGTTGCCCCATCACCTTTCGTCACCGCTGCACCAAACTCCATTACAAAATGAGCAGTTTTTAAGCGAAGCATCCTGTGGGACTAACGCCGAGTATAATCCAAAGCTTTGAAGTTTAAGGTGTTTTGGAGCTGTTGGCTGACTCACGTGAAGCCGAACTGAAGTGCGACACATGCTGATTTAATCAGACATTTAGACATTTTCAGCCTCGCTAACACAACGGCCGCTGACCACAACATCATTAAATCGACAGGTTTTCAGATGCAGTTCGGCGACAACAGAGGGAAACAGGAAATGCATGCAGCTAACGCTAACGAACCGTAACGGAACCGATTTGGAGACGTGTTAACGACCTGTACGAAGCAGTAAACCCGGTCCGGACCCGTCACAGACTGTCCCAGCTGGTAATCAACCCAATAAATCCATTTAGTCTCAGAAGCAACACGGAACCGGATCCCAGAGCGAGCGGAACAAACGGCCGAAGCTAACCGGCTAGCGGGGAACCAGGAAAACGCCCAACATGTACCCGCTCCGCCGGAGCTGCTGTCGGCTGTCAGACACGAAGGATCCCGCGGAGCAGCTCCACTCATCTCACTTTTATATTTAATCTCATCGAACACAAACGTGTCACACAAACACACAAACACACACACACACACAGAAGCGTCGGCAGCTAGCGTTAGCCGCGTTAGCTTAGCACTCACACATAGATGATGGACATGAAGTGCATCAGCCACAGCACGAAGAACAGGATGAAGCCGAACACGGCCAGACCCTGCATGGCGAGCTCCAGCACGGCCATGGCGCTCAGCGGGGGCTGCCGGGGCTGCGGGCCGGCTGGGGGTCACACAGGCTCGGGATGGAGGCCAGCTGACTCCGAGTGTTCGGGTCTGACTGTCGGTGCGACGAGCGCGGCTGGTCGAGGCGGATGATCCGGTGGCGGCTCACAGCGGAGGACGTCAGGAAGCAGTCCGTGTCAGGAGCTCCGATGACGGGACAGACCGGCCTCGGCCTGGCGGTGCTGGTGTCCGGGTCACGGCGCGAGCTGCGGCGGTTTGACAGTCACCAGACCGGCCGACGGTCAGCTGACCTACCGGGGGAGCGGCGGCAGGCACGGGACGGGGGAGCGACACAGCGCAGTACTTCCGGCCGACTTCAGAATAAAAGCTTAACTAAAACTGTAGAGTTAAACCTCCCGATGTTTCAGCACCGAGGACATGATGTCATCAAACACCTGAACACAACCACAGGACACATGGAGAGCTCAGGAAACACGAGGAGGCGTCACACTGAATATTTAACTTGACAACTCAACATTAATTTAAAGTCATTAAAGTGCTTCT
>NC_044198.1:29876063-29878563 GCF_900880675.1 Sparus aurata | reverse complement strand
CTCTGATGCTACGTCACACTCACCTGAGCAGTCATGAAGAAGGTGAAAGCTTCTGGACATCTGAGGAAACTTTAACCACAAGCTGTGACTACAACTTCCGGTCACTCTTCTTCTTCTTCTTCTTCTTCTTCTTCTTGTTCTGTTCCTCTGGCGGATACAGACCAACACTACAGGTGATGTCGCCACCTGCTGTCCGGGAGCGGAAACTCATAATTTCACCATGTGGTTGTGAACCGGTTTGATTTAAATAAAGTTCATTTGAACGAGCTGAACAACACTTGATGCTCCTCCTCCTCCTCACTGCCTTCAAAACAATGAATCGAAACATAACTGATATCTTAGTATTTTATTACTTAATGAGTATTGATACAAAGAGTCACTGCAGCTTTAGTAACTAGTTACTCTGCAGATTACCTTCCTGTCTGGTGGAAACCTCGTATCTCCAGATGTGTTGATGTTGAAGAAAGTACACAGTGATACTCTGATACAGGAAGTAATCTGTAGAGTAACTAGTAACTAAAGGTATCAAATAACGTAGTGGAGTAAAAAATACAACATGTCGTCGGGTTGAGTATGGAAATACTCGAGTAAAGTAAAAGTACATCAACACCAGAGGAGGCTCGTCCATAGAGGCAGAGGAGGTTGGTCCTCCTCTATTTTTGAGAGGCAAGAGGAAGATACATTTTTTTTTAAGAAAGAGTAACTGGCTGAAATAAATCATTACCAAATCTCAGTATCATTTATAAAATATTATATATATATTATATCATAAAAAAAAGTTTCTTCTTTGGAAGAAAATCCACCTAAAGCGGTTGAACAGCGACAGCTGCAGACGGAGGAGACAGAGCAGTCTGTGAGAGGAGCAGGGAGCAGGAAGGTGGGGGCTAGAGGAGGACGGAGGGCTTCTGTCCTCCGTAGGAGGGATCTCCTTCCATTCACTCAATGCATTTAGGATTTTTTCATGCTGATCTATGATTGGCTAAGACACGTAAAATGACGCGCTAAGGGAGGACGTCCTCCCTTACCAATCAGCAACCAGAATACAAGATTGACAGCAGGTTGGTCCAATAACAGTTCCCAAATTTCATTCTCACATTTATACAGCCGTAAACAAAAAATACTTCTATGTATTGCACAGCTTTCACTGCCAGCCATGCTCGGACAAGAAATATGGAGTTTTCAGCGATATTGGAATCGGTTTCAAAGGAAATATAAGCACATTTCTGAAAGAAAAAAAACTGTCCGGAGAAATCAGAGCGGAGCAGTCAGAAAGATAATTCATAGGTTTCGTTTCGTTCATCCTGACAGAGGACTTAACGTTAGCGCAGTGGATAGAGCAGTTACTTGCAACGCAGGCGACTGGGTAACGAATCCCGGTAGAGGCACATATTAATATTTTTTTTGTCTTGTATATTAGCCATTTAATAAAATGTTTTTTTAAAGAAGTCGTGTAAGTCATTGTTTTATTGCTTAATTTTCATTGAATATAAGAAAGTAGGGATAAGTAGTTGACTGATGAAATAACATGACACCCTGGACTGGTTTTCCTTCTGTCCTCCACAATTTTTTCAGTCACCAGCCGCCACTGATCAACACTGTACTTCAGGTCAGTACTTGAGTAAATGTACTCAGTTACATTCCATCACTGTGGGAAACGTGGCTCATCATCATCAGAAGATCGATCAATAATTCTCAATCTGTAGTTTCTATGAAGACTTGCAGCTCCTTCTTCATCTTATTAAAGTTATCAAAGACCTTCTGACACTGATCAGCTGACTGCATGATGGACTCTGTTAACTCTCTGTCATCTTTAGGGGTCGCAGAGACTCTGAGGACTTTAATAACCAACCTTAACAGATTATATATCCTCTCCATAACTGTTAAAGCTTCATCCAAAGCTTCTCCACTCCTCTTTCCCAGGTCAGACACTCGTCTAAGGATCCTCTGAAACTCCTCCACCTCCATCAGAGTGTTTCCAGCCTGAACTTCAGTTTTCTTTTGTTCCAACTTTTCACACGTCGTCTTGATTTCTTCCAGGATTTCCTTCAGCGGTTCAACAGTCTCCATGAATTGTTTCCCCAGGTCTTCTACTTTCTTTACACTTTTATTCTCTGTTTGTCTTTTTGCTGTATTTGCAGAGCGAGCAGCACCAACAGCAGCACCAACAGCACCAACAACAACAGCACCACCAACAACAGCACCAACAACAGCACCAACAGCAGCACCAACAGCAGCACCAACAGCAGCACCAACAGCAGCACCACCTCCTGCTACTGTTGCTGCTAAACTCAGTCCACCAGTGAACGGAGCTGCGAGGAGCCCCAGTGCGAGGATTGCTCCTCCTGCTGCTCCAGCAACAGCTCCTACTATTTTGTCTCTATCTGTGTTCTCTCTCACTTCATCAGAGATTTTCTTAAACTCTCTGATAATCTCTCTCATCTCTGATTCTCTCTTGCCAAATCCTTTGATGAATAAAGCTGCATAATCATCAAGTGTCTTC
>NC_044198.1:29751063-29871063 GCF_900880675.1 Sparus aurata | reverse complement strand
TAAAACGAAGTGACATGTAAACGACCACCTGAGGACTGACGTGGTGTCAGTCAGTGTTTGTTCCTTCAGACACTAGACTCCCTCAGCTTCCCGAGAGTTTAATCTTCTGCCTGGTGTGCTCACAGTGGTCAGTGTTTCACTGTGAGTCTCTCTGCCTGTGAAGATGCTGCTTCATTGAGGAGTTGTTTGTTTGTTTGACTGACTGATGTCGTGAACATAACTGCTCAGCTCTGCAGTGAAACGTTTGGGTTGTTAAATGTTGGATCTTCTCATGTTTCTCTCTCTGAACTCTGTGATTGGTCCACACAGTGAACTTTCTCTTCTTTACAGGATGTTCAGTTTTAGTAACGTTATCTTGTTCCTGCAGAGCTGTAGTTGTTTTGTACACAGTGGATCCTGATGATGTCACAGATCAGCTGACACCAAACTAACCAGGCTCAGTTCTGTTCTGGAGTACAGAAACTAAACCACACCAACGACGACTCGATAACAAACTACCGTCTGACAAACACATGATGGAAAATCAAACGTTTCACAGGTGAAACTGCACTGAGTGATGCTGACAGATACAATGATGTGACCTGCTAACTGATTCATTTCACAATTTACTCAAATTAAAAATAAAGTTAGTTTAACGTGTTTGTAAACAAACTGCTGAGAGAGACTGGAGTGTATTTTAGTTTTCAATAATGTATAAACACATTGTTTTATATTTGTGAAACTGATTCATATATTTTATTTATATGTTTCTCACATACCAGCTGACCCACCAGGCCACAAGAATTATGATATTTAATGTGATTTCTCACCTGAATGTTCCTCAGGTGAGGCACCAGGAGACTTTCTGGATTCTATCTGCCTGTTTTACTCCTTTATATTTTTATCATGTGGAACAACGTCAATGAGTTTACAAGCGATCGTTTAAATCAAAGACAGAATGTTGCTGCACACACACTTGTAATCTTGGCAGAAGAAGAACTTCCTGTCCTCCACGATGCTCCTTCCTGCCACAGGCTGCAAACACAACCAGCTGAACGATGGAGAGAACCAAAGAGAACAGCTGGTTAGAAACAGGCCTCCTGTAGTTCAGCTTCCAAGCCCTCAGCAGTCTGACTGCAGCAGAGATCACAGGATATTTGAGCAGCGAGCTAGCTTAGCAGCCTGCAAACCAAGTCAAGCATTTAACGTTAGCATTTGTTTTTTTATTGTTATTTGGAGACCGCCATGAAATATGAAAAGCTGTTTTCTGGACTGAAGACTGAGCGTGTTTTCTGCAGATGTGTGTGTTCAATAGAGCTAATGTTCTATTTATATTTTTGACAGTCCAGATTTAAGGAGCTCTAACACAAGAACAAGCTGTGATTTATTGATTTGCTGTGTTAACAGACTTTTTTCTCTTGGAGATGAAGGACTTTTTGTTTGGATCATCGTCACAGTTCACATATTTTTAGACGTTTAGATAGTTAGAGGCAGAGCAAACTGCATTCAAATGCTTGAGATGCAATATGTGTTAATTGTGTTATTAAAAGTGATCGAAGATGTCGGTAGTTATGTAACGATAAACCTTTGTAGATACTATAAATAGACATAATTAGACATAAAATAAAATCCTTTCTTTTGGACGTTTTAATGGAGTCAAAGCTGTTATTTAAGTGGTTCCAGAACACACTGATTCTAACCCAATGTGACAATGATCCTGCTCGATGTTTGCAGTTATAGGTATTACTTCAAAGTGAGTTGACGGACTGATTGATTGATTGAGTGATTGAATTACAGTTCACCAGGGATATTAAGAGAACAGCTATGAAGAGAAGACGAGATATTCAGAGCTTCTTCAAAAAAAAGAGAAGAGTCAGAGCAGCCGCAGCTTCAGTTACACAGTTACAGCTGTCTGAAACAGAACAATAGTTACAACAGTTGTAAAAGACAGAAGAACGATAATAGAATGTGCATAATACACACACACACAGACACACACACACACACACACACACACACACACAGACACACACACACACACACACACACACACACAGACACACACACACACACACACACACACACACAGACACACACACACACACACACACACACACGTGTGCAGTAAAAAAACCTCTATTGCACTTTGTTACTATTATTAGAATCGTTGATTGCTCATGAGAGTTTTTAAGGTTTACATAAATATGACTTTACAGTATATACTTTGGAGTTAAGATTTGTTTGGTTTATGTTACAATTGTTTATGAGCATTCCTCACAAGTTAATTTATGAAGAAGCATCTGAGCCCTTTATGATTCTAAGTCTTAACTGTTTTATTTAAATAACTTCTTAATTTATGCTGAATCAAAGTCAGCGTTTTAATGCATGCCTCCATCACGGCCCGGACATGAATACTGTCTGAATACTTCTGACACCTTTTCATACATCACAAGGCATCAGCTCATCACCTGTGTCACCTGTACTGTTACCTGTGTTTGCTTTACTCATTCAGGTGCCATCTTGTGGTTAAATACAAACACACCTAACGAGACCAACAGACAAAGTCTCCGACAAATCATCCATCCGTTGTTTGTAACCACTTTATCCCTGTTAGCTTTGATTTGAATTCTTTGGTTTGTTCTTTGTCAGGTGTGTTTTCATGTAACCACAAGATGGCGCCTCAATGAGTAAAGCAAACACAGGTAACAGTCCAGGTGACACAGGTGATGAGCTGATGACTGATTCATGTTATTTATGAGTTAAGAGCAGGTTTGCTTCCCTAATCTAACTTGTGAAGAGATGAAGACTTTAATCCACTACAAGGAAACGTGAAGCCTCTCCTGAACATAATTACTGAGTAAAAACAGACGTGTTAAAATAACCAGAGGTTCCTGAGGACTGTGATAAGTACAGACACCTTTTTATACAGTAACGAGACAGGAAATGATGGAGCGAGAGGGGATGTGACATGATGTGACATGCAGAAAGGACCTCCGGCCGGGATTCAAACCTGCGTACGCTGCATTACAGCTGGCTGTGCCGTGGCCACCTGCAGCTTCAGGTGATACGTCACTGTTCAGCTGCACAAACTGCTGCTGTGTTACAGAAATGTTACAGCTGCTTAAAGTCTCCAAATATCAAAATAATGTGAAACGTTGTGTCATTAATAATGTCTTTCATCAGGTCATCACTGTGTGTGACATCTAGTCAGATTAGATTATAGCTCTTCCCTCTTTACATACTGACTCAATATCTGTAAATATGAAATCATTCTATATGAATCACTCTCAGTATTTGGACCAGACTTCTCATTATAATGACTCACATGATCTTCAGGACTGTTTGGTGGAAACGGGCCTGACAGAACCACAGAGCAGGTGAACCAGCATCAGATATTCATCATGATGTTTCACACATTACACACACACACTTTTCACAAGTTTTAAAGGTGCTGAAAGAAAACACAATTACTGACACGGAGACGTGTTCCTGTTACATTTCATCCCATCTGATACCGATACCAGAACTTTGTGTATCAGCCGATATCACTGCTGTGTACGACTCACCCTGTGTGGATGTTCAGTGAGTCGTTGTTGGCTTGGCTCAGGTTAAACCCTTTGAAACATGAACTAATACAGAGAACTCCAGGCAGCTCGATCCACCACTGAGGGGAAGTCCAACACACGGCGCGCTGCTGGGAAGGACCGGTCCATATCAGGGTTCATCAACACCGGTACCAACATTTCAGACAGTACCAGAGACATTTTCTGATGGTGGTATCAGTATCAGAACAGTCCAAATGATCTCTGGATAGAAACAGTGACACATGCTAAACACTGTTGACCCGTTACGTCTCTCTAAATATCTCTAACCCGGAAACAAACCGGTCCGTTTACATCAGTGACTGCCTGGTGGAACACTGAGGAACCAGTTCAGTGCTGAGCAGGAAATATAGTGAGAGTCTAACCCCCAATTTCCACTGGATACGTCTCCGCTGTGTTGCGTCTCCGCCACGCCAGCGGAGCAAATACGTTTCACTTTAGTCAATGTGTCAATCTCCACCAGGTCTGCTGCGCTGCGTATCCGCTCCGTCCGGTGTGCTTCACTAGACTGCACTCTAAAAGCAGATTTAATCACAGAAACATCATAGAAAAATTAAGCAATCATTAAATAACTTGAGCCATACCTTATGTTTGATCCAAGAACACTTTTTTTAACTTTTCTTTAAGGAAAATGAGCCTGAACTGGGTGAACAAAAATTCTTGTCCCTTCTCCTGGAGCCCATATTCACACCTGTGATGAAGTACAGGAACAAGAAGACAAACATGAACCCTTCACATTTATCAAGACCATTTAGAAACTGTCCAGAGATAACTAATAATAAATAAAACCAGCAGCACTTACTGAGGAAACTGTAACTGTCTGAGAGACAGTTTAATTGCTGTGCTTATTGTGTATGTTTCTGTTATAAGTTCATTATCATTTAAGTTCATAAAGTAATTAAAAATGTATAACATATGTGTCTAAAAGATACTTAAAAACATCTGTACAAGAATACTGCAGAATGTAACGCCTGTTTAGGTGAGTGGGATTTTGGGAAACGTGATGTCATACGATGAGGTCACTTCAGTGGCATTATGGGTCAGAACAGCGCGGCGGTGAATAAGCAAGAAGCAACTCCAGAGTAAAGTTATTCTACATGTGGTCCAAGAGGCACACGGTCATTTTCTTCATATGTTTAATGCTTCTGTGTGATATTGTTAATACACCTTTGTATGGATGTTAATGGTGCATTTTAAGTTGTTTTATTTTACCTCAACACATTTCAGTTACGCTAACGTGTTTCCGACTGTGTAATGGAAACTGGCTTGTGAGACTTTGACAGTGAGTCAAATCTGTATGTGATTTGTGAAACTTTAATGTCCTTTATTTCCGTTGTAGTTTTCACGGTGTCTGCTGAGACAGACAGAGAGAGAGAGAAGGAGCAAATAAACCTGGAAAAGACATCTGTATGAATCGTGGCCATTGTTTAATTGGACCGGTGTAGCTACAGAAACATTTAGCATGCTCCACTCAGGGATAATCTTCAGCCTTCCAGTTTCGCAGCAGAAACACGTCTTGACAGCATCATCACGATCTTGTGGAGAAATAATAAAATGTATGCATAAGATGAAAGACAGCTGTTTGAGATTTGAATACACTTGGTTTGTTCCTCATATTTCATTTCATTATAGTAGAAAGAATAGCCCATATTATACATTCAATTTATATGCATCTTACATTTGATTTTAATATTCACGTTACTTATTCAGATTTAGATTTTTAAATGGAAAACTTACATTAACAGATGCTTTCTCCTGAGTTTTGATGAGTCGAAGTCCTTCATAATGTCTTTAAATCCAGGGAGGTTGTAAATCTATTCTCAATTGCCAACAGGGCAAAGGCATTCAGTTTTTTTTCTGTTACTGTTGCTCTCCGGTATGTTTTCACTCGTTTCAACAAAGAAAATGATCTTTCTCCTGAACAGTTTGCAATCGGTAATGTCAGATACATGCGAAGGCAAGTGTCCACATTAGGGAAAGCATCCTCAGGCCTAGCTCTAGGAGCTTCTTGTACATGGCCATGACTGACTCTTCATCTTTTACCATTGAGATGAACTGGCAAAACTCTGCTGTGAAGTCCTCCTCAAGATGCTGAGGGTATATTTTCTTCAGCTTTTCTGTGGCTACACGGATTTGTTCAATGTCCACTGATTTCATTTTAGTAAGGAAACCAAATTTCTCCTCCACATTTTTGTATGCGTCTTTGCGTCGTTTCAGTTCTTGTGACAAGCAGTCACAGATGACATGATGTGTGTCAATCAGGAAAAGAGCTTTTGTTGCATCAGCTCTCACAGACCACCACCTTGTGCCGGAAAGGCTCTTCAGTGTCAGACCTCGCTCACGTTTTGCGAGGTCGGCTGTTAAAACTTCCCACCGCCGAGTTGAAGCTGAAAAAAACTTGTAGAGATTTTGAATGAAGCCAAAAAATGAAACTGCTTCCAGGCAACATTCTGCTGCACATGCACCAACTAAATTAAGAGAATGTGCAGAACATGATATGAAGTCAGCATTAGGATGTTTATTTCTTATTCTTGCCTGCAGTCCAGAATATTTCCCTGCCATATTACTTGAATTGTCATAGCTCTGCCCATGACAGTCCATCAAATCAATGTCCAGTTCTTTTAACTCAGATTTGAGTGTTTCCTCCATATGTTCTGCAGTATGACCATGTAGTGGTATGAACTCCAAAATCTCTCGACAGGCTCCCCACTTTTCTTCAGGACATAGCGAATGATCAACATGTGTGACGTCAGGTGTCAACAATGATGGAGAAATACTTGCTATCTTTAACTTCTTTTACAATGGCACGCAGAACCTTCTCAGCCATCCGCTGAATAAACTCATCACAAACTGTAGAGGACAGGTAACTGGTATTTCCCCTTCCCTTGTTTCCGTATCTGGCTAGATGTTCTGACAGTAGTGTATCAAATTGACTAATTAACTCCAAGCAGCCCAGAAAGTTCCCATTGTGGGCTGATCCTACGACCTCATCGTCCCCACAGAAGGGCAGTCCTCGCCAAGAAAGAAACTGAATAGTTGCCACTATACGTTTCAAAATGTTGAGCCAGTATGCTCTCTCAGACTCTGTTGCTGTACTATGTTTGAATCTATGCGTGCATTTTTATTTCCAAGTGAAAATAGACTCAGCACAGCAGTGCAATGATCCATACTATTCTCATGTTCATGCATGCGATGAGCACAGTTTTTCCAGTCATTAAATCCAGTGACAAATTGATTGTCTCTTATACTGAACAACTTGCAGCAGTAACAGAATACAGTGCCAGTAGACGGTGAGTACACTAACCATTTTCTTGACAGGGTTTCTCCATTTAGCTTTTTTCTAAAGAAATGTTCCTTAGTTAAGATTCAGTTAACATCTCCATATTTTCTCTGTGATGCAGAGAAATCTCCAATATTTTGACAGGGATGGTTTAGTGCAAAGTACTCACGCATCCTGTCGTCAATTCTGTCCCACTTTGCAGGATCAGATGGATAGCTTGTCAATAACGTTACCCTTTCTGGGTGAAGAGGCTCCGTCAAAACTACATTGGGCTCACTTTTTCTGGCCGGCTGCTGTTCTTCCATCATTTTGTCATTCTCCTGTGATGGCACTGATGTTGAAGGCCCCAACAGCATCTTCCGCTGCGTCTCCGGGTCGCGTCTCCGGGCCTGGCTCGGCCTCTGGCTCTGCTAACACTAGCAGGTTTACAGCTGCTGGGTGGCTGCCCGACAGAAACTTCTGTATAGCCCCCCGCTGTCTCTTCTTTGGTTCCTCTTCATTTTTTTTCTTTTTACGTTTTGCTGCACCTGAAAGCATCTTGAATGTTAGCCTGCTCAAAAAACGACCTGGCTGCCTGCTAGCTTAATTGTCCCGCTTAGTCCTGACTGGCGTTAATGTGACGTGACGTAACATTAAGTTAAGATAAACAATGTCACTATTTTTAGTTAATTAATAAATATTGATATATTAACACTGAAGTAAATTGTGGATAGGATATTTGTATATTTTTATTTTTTTGTAAATCTTTTATCTTTTTTGGTCCCTCTGTCTTATTATAATAATAATATATAATAATAATAACAATAATCCTTATTGATAAAATCACAGTACTGTAAATAACAAATGAATCTAAGAGAGCTGAGGCCTGGTTAAAATACTTACATGTAGCTGGAGAGGGTCAGGTCTTTCCAGGGCCGGAGTGGGACTCATTTTCAGCCCTGGAGTTTCATGCCTCAGACCGGCCCACTTTAGATCACAACCTAGTATATTAGAATAATGTAATTATAACATGTTAAGCCCTGTTCTCCAAAGCCTTGTAATTTTGTGTATTTTTCCTAAAATAATCCCAATTCAGTGCAAGTAATGGTTGCTGCACAATGTGGATATATTTCAACATAAGTGCACATCTCCACCATTATTCTTTGCAACACAACAACCTTTTCAACAAATTCAAAAAAGAATAATTAAAATATTGAATATTAAATTTGAATAAATTAGTGTTGCACACGTCCTCCAGTTTCCCGAGACTTGCCTGCGCCTGTATCACACGAAAAACAATAATCTGCATGGCTTTAGCATATTTGACATGGAAACACATTTTAACTGAACCAATTAATATTTTTTCAATGGGATCATTTGCAGGCTTATTCCATATCACTTTCATTCTATTCACTTTCAAATGTGTGCTTTGTTTAATATCATACTTTTAATGATAAAAAGTATATCGGGCCACTGCTATCATTTGGGCACAGAAAGTGGTTATATTGGAACTGATGCTTGCTTGTTCACACACTAGCTCACCTGTTCCTTCCATGACAGCAGCTCCCTTCCTCCCCACTGGCTCCTGCTCTGCCTCTGACACTAAATCACTTTTTAAAAATGGTCATAATTCTCAACATAAATCTCCCCCTTTTCAAGTCAGTTCCATTATTGTAGTGCTGAATCATCTATCATCAATAATCTCAGGGCATTTACCATATAGAGCAGGTCTGCACCTTACTCCTTATTATATTGATTCTAATAATATTCACTCAATGAGCAATCCTACCTGCCCACTCTGGACCTGTGGTGGGCTCCTGGCTGCTGCTTGGTGCAGCATCTGAGGAGCTACAAGACAAAGTTTCCCAGTTATGTGGCGTCGCATCAGTTAGACCGGCCCACCGGGAATTGTCCCGATGCTCCCGATTAGCCACTCCGAGCCTGGGTCTTTCCAGGCCCTTTTTAGATAGAAAAGGCGGCACATTTGCTCCAAGGTAAGGGCGGCAATGTGCCGGCCTGTCTTTCTAAAACCGAGGTGTAATATTCCTTCTTTTCCAAAAGCTGCCTCTGAGGTAGGCGTAAACATGTGACGTGACCTGAAGCTCGAAGTTGGGCTGTGAACAGTGACAACGAATCTCTCTTCAAAATAAGAGCTTTACATTGCACCCCATTGGAGTTTAGAACTGGGTTCTTAGCGGGGGCTTTTAATTTGAAAGTAGCGACCGTTCCTAGCTTGTTGCTACAACAACAAGCTAACACAACAAAGACAGCTCCAGAGACCGAGGAGACGCTGCATCTCCTGGATCTCAGCGGCTGTCCGGAAAATCAGCGGACCACAACAGACCCTCAATTTGCCGCCCTCTGCCTAAAACCGCGGACCGAGCTGCCAAAAGGACGGGCAAATTGGCGGCTTGGTGCTCTGTCTAAAAACGGCTTCTATTTGTGAATAACCTTCACCCATGTGTACGCACTCATGTTGCAATTAGGATGCATCAGGAAAACCTCCCACTGAATGAGATAAAGAAGATGCAAAGGTGGTTCAGGAAACTGGCGAGGTGGAAATAAGTGTTCCCTCCGCAAATTGTAATCCACAGCTTGTTGGCAAAGATGGTTAATCTGTTGTGCTTAATGTCTTGGTCTGTTTCTGCTGAAGATTTCTTGAAGTCCTTTCTGCGATGTTGAGGCTGCTCACATTCTCCGTCTCAGGTGTTTCTTCAAGGCTGGAGTGAGTGGAAGAACCAACTTTAGTCCGTGCTTCTCGGTTTATATATTCTTTTGCTTCGGACAGTGGCTCGGTTTTATGTCCCTATTAGGACATTTTCCCAGCCATCTCTCTGTTCAATGACTAATAATCCCTTGATGACGGCTGACGATTTTGTAAGGCTTCGTTACGAAAGAACCAGCTTGTTCTGGAGGCCGAGGCGTGGCCTTTCCTCTGACTCGTTCAGTTCTTTAACACTTTCTCATGACCTCAGCTCAACACCGTTTCTTTACTGATTTTCATTAGATTTCTAAACTTCAATGCATTGATAAATTGCAAAGTTAATACTTAATTCTCATTGTGATCGTTATCATAATCAAAAATGATCATCAGAGACAGAGTGACGGACAGAGCCTTGACTAACACTTCCTGTGGTGTTGTCACTTCCTCTTGGCCTTTCTTTCATTCACCTTGTAAACTTTCATACATTTATTTCAATCTCTGTTAAACATCTTTTACTGAAATTATGGCCAACACAATATAATGTCCATTTCTTGTATTTGTGTCTGGCAGGAGTGTATGACCAACTTTTCAGACACTGTCTCCGTGTGTTACCTGAACAGAGATTCTGCTCTGTGACTTCAGTGTACTGTCATTATTTTACAGTAATATAGATATTAAATCACTAAACTGTGTTTTGCAGTGAATATACAGCAGTATGATGTACAATGACGTGATGTAACTGTAATAAGAAACATTTACAGTCATATTACAGAAAGTTACTGTTTTCTCATGTTTTTAAAGATTTTTCTGAGGCACAGACAGTAAATGGGAGAGAGGGAGTGTGACATGCAGTAAAGGTCCTCTGGCTGGATTCTAACCAGGGTCCACTGTGTATGTGGCACGCGCTCCAACCACACAACTACCTGCGCACCCTGTTTTCTCATGTTAACCAACCACACTGTTTGTTAGCATGTTAGCATGTTAGCATGTTGCACTGAGTGTGAAAGTCAGTATCTTTGTGTTTGTCAGCGCTGCACATCTGTATGTACATGTTGTTGGTTTTACAGCTGACATGTAAAAACAATGACATTCTTTTTTGAAATTGTATTTTGAAATGTAAAAGGGAAGTTAATGTGCTGTGTGCTGGCAGCTGATAGCTGCTGAAGATGGATGAAGGCAGAAACATCACTAAGACTTCTGTCACATGTGACGGACAGAAAAACTGTGCAGACATGTTGTTTTGCTAATATGCAGTCAACTTTTTCTGTTCTTTTCTTTTGCTTATACTGTATGTGGTTGGTACTTTGTTATTGAATATATTTGTATATATCAGGATCATTTTCAGTGATGTGTGCGTTCTGTTATGATGGACAACAGAGGTTGAACCCAAATGCACGACTCGACTCAGGTGATTCTGTTCAAGGTGAGATTTATTGTGACCCAGTGAAAAGTACCACGGTGCAGGAGGGAATAATGGCGTGCTAGGAGGGGTCCCGGGGTCCCACGAGGAGTGCTGGTGGTGCTGGGTGAAAACGTGGTGATCTCCCCGGTAATGGCGGAGCCGCGTCTCAACGCGGTCTGCGTCTTGCTGGTCGGGAGCTTCCCTAAGATGGAGGTTGGATGGCTTCAGTGACTGGCAGTGGCAGGAGGAGACGAACAGGTGTGGGAGCAAGTAGGCAGACGAACTGGCAGGCAGGCAGGATTAACTGGGCAGAGGAATCAACAGGTTAGAGATGCTGCACAAGTGAAAAAAAACACACAAGAGATAACTAGAGGCCGGTGTCAAACTAGGTACCGCTCAGGCTGAGAGTATGAACTGGCGACGAGTGGCTGGAAATCTGGAGGTTATATGGAGAGGTTGATTAGTGGGATGAGATGCACCTGGCTCTACCTGCTGGAGAGAGAAGACCACGCCCATGCACAACACTGACTGGGAAGGGAAGAGATGAGGATCAAACATACACAGAGCAAACACAAAGGAGAGGAGGGGCTGCCATGATGTAGATCATGACACGTTCTCTACATGAACAAGTGGAATGGATTGATAGCGACGCACTGAAGGGGCTCTGTCTACCTTACACCATGAAGTGAAGAGAAACTGACAGATTTATGATCATATTTAAGTGAATAATGACAGATTATATGATTATTTATTTAAACTCATATTCTGGCCACTTTATATTGAATTTGTCAGCACTTTTTTGTAAAGCTCCCCATAAAATAGGCCTAATGATGCCACTGTTTTCATGACTGTTTACATTGTTATTAGTCCACCTTTAAAAAAAGATAAAACCCTTTAGATTGTTCATCATTTAGGCTTTTAAGTCTCCTCAACGTGGACTACAAAACTGTTGCAAAGACACTGGCTGGGAGGTTGGAAGATAAACTCAGATCAGGCAGAGTTTGTAAAATCAAGATATGGAACAGACGATGTTGTTGTTCAGTGTCTTAACACTGATAGAAACTCAGTGCTGATCGTCTCCCTTCATGCTGTAAAGGCCTCTGACTGAGTGGAATGGTTGTTTTTGTTTCTGGAATTAGAAAAATTCAAAACCCCATTAATATGATTAAAACCTTCTGCTGAGACCCAACAGCCACTCTAACACTACCAGCCTGCTGACTGATGGCTTCCCGGTGTGCAGGGCTGCAGACAGCCAGCATGGTGCCTCTGTCACCTTTACTGTTCATATTGTTTATTGATCCTTTGTCCGAGGTCATCAGAATGAACCCTGATATATCTGGAGTTAAACGTGAAGAAAAACACATTATTTCCTTAATCGCAGATGATGTCCTTCAATATCTGAATAAACCTGAAAAATCAATTCTGGCAGTTGTGAAATCTACAGCCTCATTCAGCCTGTCGGGTTATAAGATGAACTGAGGGAAGTCGGTCGACTTCCGGTGATGCAGCTGAACTAGGGAGACGTGTGCTTCAGAGCTCTTAATGAAAACTCGGCTTTAAGTGATAAAAACCGCCCGCTGTACCTCAAACTTTATCACACTGGTGAAAATAAGACGCAAAGCTCAATTATCTAGGCCTACCACTTTTCTTCTCAGGAAGCTGCAGCACGTGAAACGAGCGCTGAACACAACATGGCCTCTGAAGAGCAGTGTGGAGTAGAAGGAAGCTTCGCCATACTGCAGGAAATAAAACATGTAATGAAGCACTCTCCCAGAAGCTTCACGCTCTATTTCGGGGTTGAAAACGGCGATAGACGGGATGAGTTCACGACGTATTACGGAGGCAGAGGAGCGAATTAGCTCAGCTGAAGACAAGCTAGCTGACCTGGACTCCATGTCCTCCGCCTGTTGAAGCAGAAGGAGCTCCTTGTGGACAAAGTAGACCAACTAGAGAACCAAAGCCAGCGCCACAATGTACACATTGTTAACCTCCAGGAGGGCGGAGAGGGAACGGATCCGGTGCAGTTCTCTACAGACTGGATCCCCTCTGTGCTGGGACAACAGCACTTTCTCAAGCCGCTGATTATTGAGAGAGCGCATCGGTCCGCGACATACCGCCCGCCAGGAGACAAGCGACCCAGACCTGTTCTCATCCGTCTACTGAAGTACCAGGACCGGGACACAGTCTCAGAATAGCCGCCAAGACATCCAGAGAAAAAGGTGGGCCTATCACTTTCAATGGAAATGCTGTGATGCTTTTCCCAGATCTGAGTGCAAACCTGGTGAAGCGCAGAAAGGAATACAACCACGTTAAGAAGGAGCTGCATGCAAAGAAGCTCCAACTCAGCGATCCTGAGAGTCGTCCTACCTAACGGAGAGAAAAAGGTCTTCAAATCACCTGAAGCAGCGGCGTCTTTTCTCCGAGACCTCCCGGGAGGTGAACAGTCCTGCTCCGCTCCGGTGGCTACAGGTGCAGCACTACAGCTCCTCTAAGGCTGAGGGGAGAGCGATTCCTGCATATTCTTTTATACAAACTTTTCACAAACTTTATAATGACTCTTACGTAAGTGCAACGATGTCCCTGCTATCTCTTTTATTTTTTATTTGTATTATTATTACATAATAAATGACAAACACATTTTTTTGGACATTATTGACATAAAAGGAGCTTATCCTACTTAAACTTTCATTTACTTCTGGTTAAAGCGGGTGTAACAATGTTTATATTTGAGGTTGTCTTTATACCGAGTGATAAAAAGTTTATATACAAAAGAGCTCCGGGCCAAAAAGGATCTAAAGGTATGATAGTTCTAAAGAGCATTAAAGGGAGGTCCCGGTTGGTGATTTTGGATGGTGCCGAGTGTTCAGGGGGTCAGTTCTTAAGGGAACGGGGAGGTTTTGACCTTATTTGTTTTTTTCTGTTTGGTTGCATTGAAAGAGAGGCATTTTCTTTAAGCTTATTGTTGAGAGGCTGCAGGACAAGCTCCTGCCAGTTCTTTAAACTTTTCACATGAATAAGGTGGTGAAATTTGTTAGTTTTAATGTCAATGGTTTAAATGGGCCCGTCAAGAGGAAAAGAGTGTTAACATATTTAAAAAAGATTGAAACAGACATAGCCTTTATACAGGAGACCCATCTTACACAACACAACAAATTAAAAAGAGGATGGATAGGCCAAGTCTTTTCTTCATCTTTACATTCTAAGGCGAGAGGAGTCGATATTTTAATAAATAAAAACATTCCCATCACTGTTCAGGAAATGTTTAGTGACCCATTAGGCCGCTATGTTTTAATAAACTGTCTAATCTATTCTGAACAGTGGACTTTACTAAACCTTTACGCCCCTAACTATGACGACATTTCATTTATTCAGGATATTTTTCTTAAAGTATCAGGAGGTCATAAACATATTCTCATGGGAGGAGATTTTAATTTCTGTTTAGACCCAATTCTGGACAAATCAGCTACTTCCACTTCAAGGCCTAAATCAGCCTCAACCACTCTGTCATTCATGAAAGATCTTAATTTAACAGCCGTCTGGAGGCAAAAACATCCCCAAACAATAGACTATTCTTATTATTCAAACCGTCATAATTCATTTACCAGAATAGATCTTTTCTTACTATCGACACATGTGACTTACTTATATGATAGTGCTGCGAGCGAGCATCGCGGCTCAGATGGTGAAGCTGCAGCATGTGTGTCGTCTGTCTGCTCTTTTCATCAGGTTATTTCATGTTTCCTGCGTTGCTGTGAGAGACTGCAGCTGACTCTCTGTGGCTGTAAAGGAGGAAAGCTGCCGGCTGCCATCTCACACATACACAACCCCCCATTCACACAGTATACACACATATACAAATAGAGCGCCATAAAAAGTGAACTCACCTTTGCTGGCCAGCAGTTCATGTCTTCTTTTTGATCAGGACGATCGAAGGACACCCTTGTGATTTTTAAAATTTTTGGATTGAAGACGTTTCAGGTTTTATTTTCATCTCATGGACTGAGAGAGAGGCGAGTTATAACTTAAGTAGTGTGAAGTTTTTCCTCACTGGAATCGAGGGTCTAAGGACAGAGGATGTTGTTCACTGTACAGATTGTAAAGCCCACTGAGGCAATGTGATTGTGATTTTGGGCTATATAAATAAAATTGATTTGATTTGATTTGATTAAGTACCTCACATGTGTGACTGTACAGTTATTGTTTCATTTTGACAAACTGTTATAACACAATGGACCTAAAATCACAAAAAAACATAAAATCAGAGTAGAAAAAAGTTTGATTTTTTACTGTGAAAACCACAAACAGTTTAATGAACCAATTTTATTACTTATCATGCAAATATAAATTGTTGTTTGCTAAATTTGGGCATATGTGTTTGAAATTTACAAAGTTCCATGTAACTATTTACATTTAAATGCAGGCAATGCTCAGGTCTGCCTGAGCTCCTTCCAGCTGAATGAAGAGCTGCACTGCCTGCTCCACATTCAGCTTCTCCTCATTATTCTGACTCATTAAACAAAAACCGACTCCACTACACACTTAACACACTACACCAAACACTACATAACACAATAACTACACACTCCAAACACGCTAAATGTCACAAATCTCTCAACTCTCAAAACTCGCTATCTCTATCACCGTCACTGCTGCTGTCACTCTTTCCCCATCGTCCCTCCCACAACTTCCTGTTCCTCAGCTACCAATCACGTGGTTTGCCATCATTTTGTGATTGGTTGGTGTGTTGTCTTTTTCCACTAATAGGAACGTGTTTTTTTTGCTTGTAAACACTTCCCACTTGCGGACACTTTCGTGAAAAAAGCCGGTTTTTACCGTTTCTTCCTACACCAGACACAAAGCAAACGTGACAGCAATGTTCGCGAAAAAGCGTGGCGGACATTATTTACCCTAAGTCCGGTTTTGGACGTGCCAATGCTTCCGGTCCGTCGACTTGGGAGGTGGGGCGTGTAGCTAGCGGCTAGCAGTTAGCTACACACAAACATCCACAGATCCGATTCCACTTTGTTGTCTGCGCGTCTCCGGATCTCCTCAGACCCGAACAGACTCGGTCCGGACTCGTTTAATCTCATTAATCCACAACAGTCAGTTTAGATGCACAGAACAGAACAGAACGGGACCGAACGGCCGGCAAAATCCCGGTCCAGCTCGCACCGCTGCAGGTATAAATAGGCTCTGGTGCGCACGTGGCTACGGTGGCAATGGTTAGCAATGCTAGCAGAATTTGTAAAGCATTTATGAAATAATTTATTAACAGTATCATTGCAGTCCAAACAAATCCGACGTTGCACACCATTGAACCACGCAGCAGCCATGTTGAAACTCTCAGGTCAGTCTGATCCTGATCCGCAGACACACACACACACACAGACAGACAGACAGACAGAGATTCCTTGCTTTTATAGAGAGATATCTCCAGAAATGTCAATCCTTGTTATTGTTTCCTCACTCAACTTCTGGAATTTATCCCAATCTGCTTTTCCAAAGACCCACTTTGAGATTTCACCACCTGGTCTCACTTCATCTCTTTCTCCCATCAAGCATGATACTGGATAGTGATCGCTGCCTACTGTTGTAGCCGTCAAAACTTCCCAGTTACTAACTCCAGCCAGGGGATTAGACACTAATGTAATGTCTAATGCAGATTCAGTGCCTGTTGTTATGTTTACCCTTGTTTCTCTACCATCATTCATACAGATCAAATCCCTATCTTCCATCAAATCTTCAATTACTTTTCCTAACCCTAACCCTTCCACTCTGTATTCCTGATCATCCCCCTTTTCCAGCACCCATATGGAATATCTAGCTTGATGAATGTAGCACACCCTCCTCCTCCCCCATGACTTCTGTCTCTCCTTATCACTGTATACCATGTACACAAAGTCTACAGCTGCTTTTAAGCTTCTGCCTCACTTCTTCCCACGTCAGTCCAACTACAACTATCCAACTAACTTCTTCTTTCCACTCTGTGGACTGTTTGAATCTTGGTTTCCCTTCTCATGAGCTCACAGTCACTATGTGCCACACTATGGGCTCCTCCTCCACAGCTACAGCACACTTCCCATCCACATCCTGCACTCCTCCTCTTCTCTTTACACTTCATGGCTGTGTGTCCAAACCTTTGACAGTTCAAACACTTCCTTTGGTATATTATCTCCTTCAAATTCAATCAGTACTGTTTCACTATCCTTTTTCACTCCTTCTTTTGTCGTTTTCATTCTTAGTGCACTCATTATTTTTCCTCCTTTGAGATTTCTCTTTAGTTCCTCCATACTCACTCTTATTGGCATCCCAGTAATTACTCCTTTACATCCACCACCATTTTGTGCTCCCACCCTTCCTGTGTTTGCCACCTTAAGTTTTCCTATCTCTTTTAGTTTGAGTGCTTTCTCAAGTTGTTCTTCATTCGCACATCTCACCAATAGGTTGCCATCATTAAGGATCTTGGCATACATTATCTCCCCTATCGCTTTAGCACCGCTACTAAAATGCGCACCACAGTGTGGCGTAGAAGAAGAAGACGGTTCCGCAGAAGAAGAAGAATATGAATGATGGCGGAACATGTTGAGGAGAGCAGGAAAGCGAAACCAAACACGTCCAAAGTTTGGAAACATTTTCGGGCGGCAACCTCCCATCTTCAATATATGACATTAAATTTACGTGTGATTCTGTAGTAGAACTGAGATCGAGCCCAAAAGCATCAAACCCGACCCGACTCCGTGCATGTTGAGTCCTGGCCCGGCCCGGCCCGGCCCGGCCTCAGTAACGAGTAATCTACCGCGTTAATATTTCCAAACCAGTAATCAGATTAAAGTTACTACTCAAGTCACTGTGCGTTACTATTATTCTGTCATTTTCCTCAGTAAAAATATATATTTTTGCTTTCTTCTTGCGTCTGGAGGAGTGACGTCACGTGTCCTTGCCCTTTTGTAGCTGGAAATACAGTCATTATTTTGAGTTATTTAAAAAAAATAGCCTACAAACCATCCATCCATTATTGTGCAACCAAAAAGTGATTTATTAAAGTTCATAGTTATTAAAAATGCAACAGATCTCGAATGACAACAGCAAGTGTGGCTGTGCTGCCCCATGTGTCATCAGCCAAGAGGCCAGCTGGAGACAGGCTCTTTAATACATTCACTGGCTAATAATGTGTACAGATGTGAAGGGGGGCCAGTAAAATGATTCTATAAAAATAAGTCAAATTTGCAAATAAGAGGTTTCTGTCTGACAGCAGTGATATCAGTAATAATTCATGTGTAGGATATTAAGTCAGTAAACAGAAATAATATAAATTGGATAAAACACTGAATAGTAAACCTCCACTTAATGCGATGATTTATAACATAATAATTTATTTGTAAGATATGTAATCAATTAAAAACTGTAATAATTAGTATTAATTAGTTAAGTTAACATATTAAAAATCCAGTTGTGTTTCAAAATATTATGTTTTCAAATGCATGTTTCATGGGTTTTTAATTTGCTCTGAGAATATGAAGGTAAAACCAAAGCAGAGACAGATGCTGCCAAAATAATCATGACTAATCGAAAAAATAATCTATTAGTCGAAAACCAAAGTAATCGTTAGTTGCAGCCTAGTTTCAGTGTTCAGTCTGTTCACCTGGATCACATCTGCTCTGTCCTGAGACATGATGTCAGTCTGAACACGTCTGACTGTCTCACTCTGTGTCTCTGAAGACTTTCAGCTCCTCCTTCATGTTATCAAAGTTATCAAAGACCCTCTGGCACTGATCAGCTGACTGGATGATGGACTCTCTGAACTCTCTGTCCTGTTCAGGGGTCGCAGAGACTCTGAAGACTATTCCAAACAACCTTAACAGATGCCCTATAATGTTCATCACCATTACGGCTACATCCAAAACCTGTCCACTCCTCTTTCCCAGTTCAGCGACTCGTCTAAGAACCCTCTGAAACTCCTCCATGTCTTTCAGAGTGTTTCCAGCCTGAACTTCAGTTTTCTTTTGTTCCAACTTTTCACACGTTGTCTTGATTTCTTCCAGGATTTCCTTCAGCGGTTTAACTTTCTCCATGAATTGTTTCCCCAGGTCTTCTACTTTCTTTGCACTTCCATTCTCTATTATTTTTTTTGTTATATTTGTACCAACAACAGCAACAGCTCCTCCTCCTGCTGCTGCTGCTACTGCTAATAAACTCAGCCCACCAGTGAGCGGAGTTGCGAGGATTCCCAGTGCGAGGACTGTTCCTCCTACTGTTCTGGCTTTATCTGTTGTTTCCTGCATCTTTCTCACTTCATCAGAGATCTTGTTAAACTCTCTGACAATCTCTCTCATCTCTGATTCTTTGAGGTCAAATCCTTTGATGAATGAAGCTGCATATTTAATAATGTCGTTCATTAAATCAGTAAAACCAGGAGGGAGATCTCTGCTCTCTCTTCTTCTTGGAGCAGAATCCATGTTCAGGAAGTCGTGTCAGCTGATCACAGAGACTCTGTGGAGACAAAGAGAGAGAGACAGGTGATACTCACACAGGCGTTCTCATCTGTTCTGACTCATTATCACTCAGGTAGAAGGTGGGTGGAGCCATGATGGGGATTAAAGGTCACACAACATTCCCATTAGTCTCTTATTCACTTCTACTGACAACAGACAAGTTCAATTCAATTCAATTAAAAAAACACTATTTTTCCCCATGGGGCAATTTAAAAGGCATGAGGATGATTTAAAAAAGGACAAACAGAATATCAACAAGATAAAATCTGTACTGTGTCAGATGTGCTGTAGTCAGTATTTTCATTGCCCGTCACAGTCAAAGTGCTCTGTGCTTCATGGTAAAGTGCTGCGTGCTGTGTGCATTCAGTCAGTCGAGGGGCAGTGATGTTGGGACAGGGAGGAGTCAGAGTTCAGGAGCTGGACTGCAGTGGGGACAAAGGTGGCCCTCCTCCTTTGAGTTCTGCAGCGTGGACGGGCAGCCTGCGGCCTGATGGGAGGGTTAGGGTGTGTGAGGGGTCGTGTAGGATCCTGTGAGCAGAGCATATTGTCTCTGGAGGCACTTTTTCAGGATCTCCTTTGTGTTCGCGGAAAACCTCAGAAGGCCGTCAAAAATTGTGCCCAGGTACCTGTATTCCTCCACCACCTCCACAGGCTCCCCCCGGATGGTGGTAGTGATGGCCTCTGTCAGTTGTCTCTGTCGACAGCTGCCATGTTCTTCAGGCCCTGCCAGGCAGAGCGGAGGTTCCCCTTTGTTCTTATAGCCAAGCTTGGCCTTTTTAATGGTGCGCTTGACCTCTTAAAGTTGGCATGTTCTTTCAGTGTGTTTACATGACACTCAAGAAAACTGAATTACTGTGTTAGTCCGACTATGATGGGATGTTTAAGATGCATGTATTCACCTTAGTCTGACTAAAATCGGACCGGATCAGATTTCTCATAGTCGGATTAAAGCACCCAGATTATTGATTGATAGTCTCATTACTCCTGCATGTATACGTTCCATCAGATCGGATCAGATTTTGCGTTCTGCACAGGCTCGAGATTTCTTTCCCCGGGGCCGTGAGCCGGAAGTAGAAGTACGGCGGTGTCTTTCCTCCGAAATCACCGTAAGAAAGAGAGAAAGAGCTCCATTGTGCATCTAGTGTGTGTAATTATCATGTACACCATATATGAAGTGTACAAAGATGGAGCTTCGTCTCGCTCTTCGTACGCCATCTTTCTGGAATGCCGAGGCAGTTTGTTGTTGCTGGTGACGTAAAGAGGTCAGCCGGAGGTGTTTCTGTTTCCACTAGTTGAAATGGGTACAGCGCCACCTAGTGTACCGGGTATGACATGCTCCGGACAATAATCACATTTTCTCACCGGCATGTATACTCGGATAATTGCAGTTGTCTGATTGAGCAGCAGAGTCGAACTATGGCTGTAATCTGACTAAACTGTGCATGTAAACACACTGACTGATTGGTTCATCTGTGTTCAGACTGTGTTCTTAGTCCACCAATAGAAACTCAGCTGCACTACACATATGAACACATTGAACTTCTGATTCTGGTGTGTAATATCATCATATTGAGATCATCATCAGACTCCAAAGCTCTGATCAATGTCCTGATCCATATTAAAGTGTGATCTGCATTAGAAACATGACGTCATGAAGCAGCTGATCTCAGGTGTTTGAGGACGATCAGTAATAAATCAGAAGCGCACAGTTTATAATCCAGCTGCACTCAGTTCTGTTCATAAAGGCTTTATATGATGTGGCTCTTCTTACCTGTCTGTCTGAAGAAGACGAAGCAGAACCAAGCAGAACTGAGCAGAACTGAGCAGAACCGAGCCGCTCTGCCTTCGCTGTGTTTCTTCACTAGCAGTGTGTTTTCCGTGTTCAGCACGACGAGCCTCGTGTCTGACAGGATGTGAGCACTTCCTGTCAGAAACAGTTTTACTTTCAGTCCAAACTGCAGCCGGGCCTTCGCTCTGTGAACAGTTACTCTGTGGTGCCTGTTTACAGCAGATTTTACAGTAATGCAGGTCCAGAACTGAATTTATAATCAAAGCACTGACCTGTGAACACGATTTGAAACTTTTGCAAATATCAGGATGTGGAATTTCAAATTAAAGTCCTCTGAAATTTGAAATATTTTCTGTATCTCCCTGAAATCCAGATGTACATTACAGTAAACTGCCTGTTCCACAGAGCAGCTGCAGTCAGAGTGATGTCACTCCTCCTCACAGAGTCACTCATGTAATAACAGGAAGTTAAAACTGAACTGAACTGGACTCTTCATCCGGGACAGCCCGCCCTCACATGGACCTGTCAGTCACTGTCCAGGACGTCACGGTTCTGGAGCGGCCCGGCGTCAGAACAGCAGAGTCTGTGTGTGTGTGTCTGTCTGCAGCAGGAGACTCCAGACTGTTCAGACTGCAGCTCCACACAGAGCACCACTGCCTCCAACACAACATAATGTGATAACACAACAACAGAATGTTCTGGATCAACCCATCAGGGACTTACTTCATATCATCACAGCATTATTAAACTGTGGTTTAGTGTCTGTGAAACTGTGATCCGATCAGCACGGCACCAGTTCACTGACAGGCCTGCTGTTTACATTAATGCAGAGATCTGAATTACATGTTGTGTCACACTCTGTTTACATAAAAGCTCATATCAGATGTGGTGTTGGTTTCAGCCCACTGTAGGAAATGCTGAGATATATTGATCTGTGTTGACAAGCAGCCTGAAAATATCACAATATGAACTTTGGTCCATAATGCTGAGCACCAATCAGCAGCTAGAGACGGTCAGAACCAGCCAGAGGGTCACATCTCATGATGTATCTGGATCAAACTGTTTTTCAGTGTTTAATTTATTATTGATTATATAAAGAGTGTACGTGATTCCCATCAACAAAGTGTATTTGAATATAAACAATCATAATGTCAGATTCAGAGATAAGTTGCTGCCAGTTTGAGTCGCTGTTTCTGAGGAATCCATCGCTGCCGACTTCATCCACGTCCTCTCAGGATCTATCTCAGTTACACTGAAGAAGGATCAGGATCCTCTGACGTCACTGCTGAATGTGGCTGCAAACGTTCGGTAAAGTTGGAAAGATATTCACGGATTCGAACTTCCGGGATCAATAAGTGAAATGTTTTTAAAACACAAATGATGCCTCTGTCCCACCATAATAGCATAAACTACGAGCTAAAATAAGCCGTCCTCCGAGCTCGACAAGCAATTATATTTGATTTTTATTTTATATATTTTTTATCTCAAACATCCGGACCCTGAATCCCCAGGTCTAACAACGCGCCTGACAATTAATAATCAATTGATATATTATTATTTTTTAAAATACTTATATAACCATGGAGAGCACCTGACCCTCCTAATTATAATAATGATAATAACCTATGTTATCCAATGAGAAATTAAAACTCACCTGTTTTGTCAAAATTAGCATTTGGACCATGGAGATATATATTTTTCTGAAACAGTTGTAGTATGACCATGAGGTGACCCTTGGTGTGTGTAGTGATTTTAGAGTGTCTGTACTGTATAACAGTGGAGTTATTGATTTTTGTTCGCAGGGTCTTGCCCTTGTCTTGCAATTTGCAGACGGTCCCTGCGCACTCGCCCAGCTGCCGGCTGCGCATCGAGATCAATGTTGTCCGTCGAGCTCGGAGGACGGCTCATTTTAGTAAAAAATCGAGGTTTTGGTCCTTGTAGCTCGTAGTCTGTGCTACTATGGTGGAACAGAGGCATCGTTTGTGTTTGAAAAACGTTTCACTTCAGATGTATTGATCCCGGAAGTTCGAATCTGTGAATATCTTTCCAACTTTACCAAACGGACTGCAAATTGTTAGTTAAGATCTTAGCTCACTGCCTCGAGGCTGCCCTACCTTCGATTATTTCTCTAGATCAAACTGGTTTTATAAAAAAACGCCTTTTTAAAAAAATTATTCATCAGCTTTTAATTATTATGCAGAAGGTGGATCCCAACTTTCCCTGTCAGCTCTGCTGCACAATCACTCCCTTTTATCTCCTGCCCTGTTAAGGTGTCTACTGATAAATTCACGTACCTGGTTACAGTTGTAACTCTGAAAATCTCAGACCTCTCTAAACTTAACTTTGCTACTCTTTTACAGCGCACTAAGATGGCCCCTGATAGATGATCTACAGAATTAAAATAATACAAATGAATGTATCACCCAAATTCTTCTACCTGTTCCAAACTATACCGATCTTTATCAACAAGTCTTTCTTCTCACATCTCAGTAAGATTATCTCTGACTTCATTAGGAATAAGAAGCCTCCTCGTATCTGTGAGGAATAGACCCAAATCTGTGGGTGGGATGGTTTTACCTCATTTCCAACTATATGACTGGGAGAGTAACCTGAGAGCCTCGACAAACCCGGGCTAACAATGAAGCCCTGCCTGGGTCCAGATGGAGGCTGATGCAAGTCTCCCATCATCCCTCTCAGCCTGGTTGTGTTCAGCAATGCCTTTCACACCACGCCGTGCCTCACCTGCCCCCCCACACATCAGGCTCTGTGTTTATGGGCTCAGGTGTGGAGACACTTTGGCTGGCAGGCCGGCTGACTTTGTGCCCCTGTCGTGGCAAACCATCATTTCCCCCTCACTCAAACACGACTCTGTCTTAGTCTGGCGTGAGAAAGGTAATGTCTCATTCAAAGATCTGTACATAGCAGATACTTTCGCCTCATTTGATCAGCTCAGAGATACATTTGATTTACCAAAATCACGTTTTAAGATTTCTACAGGTCCGGGATTAGATTTGTGGCCAAACATGATCATATCCTCCAATCCCTGAACAACTGCCCATGGATGCTTCTCTTGATGCATCGAGAGAAGCATGGCAGGCTGATCTGAACTTACAAATCACAGATACTGAATGGTCAGACATATTTTCAACTCAAAGCTGCACACAAACTGCACTTGTCTAAAGCCAGAATTGCAAAGATGTATCCAGTGATGGATAATTCGTGTAATAGATGTAATGTTTCACCTGCAACGTCAGCTCATACACTCTGGTCCTGTCTGAGACTCTCAGGTTACTGGTCTTCTATATTCGATGCCCTATCCAAGATATCTAAAAGATCAATAAACTCGAACCCTCTCACGGCCATATTTGGTGTTCGGTGTGAGGGTGATCATCTTCCTCAGGCACAGTCTGATCACATTGCTTTGGTCACTCTGTTGGTGAGAAGAATAATGTTAGTTAGGTTGAAGCAGGCTGCCCTCCTACAAACATCACATACAACTAACTCCTGAAGCTAGAAAAGATGAGACTGGCTTTACGACGTCCTAATGATCATTTCAGCAGGATATGGCAACCTGTCATTACATATCTGCTCCAACAAACATGAGGTTTTGTCCTATAGGTCATATATATATATATATATATATGACCTATAGGACAAAAGTGGCAAAATATATCAGTGGCGGCTGGTGACTGAAAAAATACCCTACTTTCTTATATTCAATGAAAATTAAGCAATAAAACAATGACTTACAAGACTTCTTTAAAAAAACATTTCATTAAAAAGCTAATATACAAGACAAAAAAAAAATAAACTTCTATCTCTTTCGGGATTTGAACCCCAGTCATGTGAATAGCAGGCAACTGCGCTAACCCCTGTGCTATCTTAGCACTCAACACATGATCTTCACGACAGTGGGTCTGTTGCTGCTCTGTATTGTGTGCTCTGTAACTGTGCTGCTGTCCCGGTCGTGCCGCTAACTTTATGTCCTCCAGCAGGACGAACGAAATAAACGAAACTTCTCTCTGATTTCTCCTAACAGTTTTTTTTCTTTCAGAAATGTGCTTATATTTCCTTGAAACTGATTCCAATATCGCTGAAAACTCCATATTTCTTGTCCGAGCATGGCTGGCAGTGAAAGTTGTAAAATACATAACAGTTTTTTTTGTTTACGGCTGTATAAATGTGAGAATGAAATTTGGGAACTGTTATTGGACCAACCTGCTGTCAATCTTGTATTCTGGTTGCTGATTGGTAAGGGAGGACGTCCTCCCTTAGCGCGTCATTTTACATGTCTTAGCCAATCATAGATCAGCATGAAACATCCTAAATGCATTGAGTGAATGAAGGAGATCCCTCCCACTCCGTCCTCCTCTAGCCTTCACCTTCCTGCTCCCTGCTCCTCTCACAGACTGCTCTGTCTCCTCCGTCTGCAGCTGTCGCTGTTCAACTGCTTTAGGTGGATTTTCTTCCAAAGAAGAAACTTTTTTTAATGATATAATATATATATAATATTTAATAAATGATACTGAGATTTGGTAATGATTTATTTCAACCAGTTAATCTTTTTTTTAAAAAAATTGATCTTCCTCTTGCCTCTCAAATATAGAGGAGGACCAACCTCCTCTGCCTCTATGGACGAGCCTCCTCTGATATGTATATATATATATATATATATATATATATATATATATATATATATATATACATATGTATACACACTGTCTTTTACTATTGCTGAAGGCCACATGTTTGTTCTGTTTGTTCTGTTTGGTTGTTGTTCTGTTTTGATTGCTCTTGTCACTGACACAAGGTCCACACTTTTCTGCTTGTCCCCTGAGGTTGGTGGTGGGGGTTGAAGTTTGTTCTTGCATTTCTGTATGTATGCTGATACATTTTCAATTGTGGAAACCAAAAAATAAAGTGGAAAAAAAAAAGAAAAAAAAATGCAACGAAGTTCAGTCGAGTGAGGGACAGAGAGAAATTCAGATTTACAGTTCACTAAAGAAAACCAACCTCAACTCATTTGAATTAAGGGCATTAATACTGTTCCATCTCAGCTCTGTGTACAGTGAGCTGGGCACTCTGTACACAGAGGATGTTGTCTGTGCTTCACCAGAATCAGTCTGTCTCATGAACGACATCACCACAAAATCAGCCCCTCGATACAGAGCTGAGTGTGTGTGTGTGTGTGTGTGTGTGTGAGAGAGACAGAACTGTTTGTTTTATCAGTAACTAATTATTCTTATTTGCAGCAATTGCTAAAGTAATTTAATTAGCTTTGAGAGACACAACTGTAAGTATTAATTTGAATTAACTTGCCCATTTTTTATTTTGAGACGTAAATGATAACAATAAAGAAATCACTAAAGATATAAATCATGTGTGAATCCAAACAAGATTAAACAGTTTGAGATACTAAACTGTGTTACTGTCAGTTTCTGTTGGCTGCTGCAGCTCCAATACAAAAAAAACACAGGAGCTGCTCAATGTCCCACATATCTCTGAGAGGAAACATGTAGTAGTTTGGGCAGGACATTGAGCAAGACTACAGTGTGGAGACAGACAGAGATGTTTAGTTTGTTCTCAGAAAACCAGCAGGTCTCATCTCATTTCAATGACGATCACATTCTTTTGTTATTATTTTCTGGGTGTATGAATGTAATTCCTGTCAACAAAGTAGTTCACCTTCAGGTTATTCAGGGTGAGTGAGTAATTATTCAATCATGAATCATCTCTTTATTCTCTTTATTACACATATTTAATGACAGAATGAATGTCAATGCATGCTGATGATCATGAGTTATTTTATTTTACAAAACAGAACAAATCCAAACAAATCTGTGAAGTGTGGAGCTGCCACAGACGATCATCACATCAGAAGTGAAGTGCACTGAACAGTCCAAACGACCAGAACCATCAGGACAGAGCTCATGAGGCCGATGGATATAATGAGGTGTGTACACATCATGTTAATACTCAGACATGAAAAGCAGGATTTATGACTTTCATAGATTAAACTATACATCAGTTGTTTTCCTTTGGCAGAAGGTGGAAATGATCCTTCGTCAGCATCAGGCTGGTTTTAACTTCTGTCACTCAACAACGTTGTTGTCAGGGTCTGGGGCCAGGGACTCAAACGCAGACTAGAGTTAGTTGGTAACACGTGTAATTTATTGAAAGCACAAAAACAATTGTGGTGATGTGGCTGGTCCTTCGCGACACCGGGAGTGGTGGTGTGACTCAGGCTCAGGCTCCAGGTTTGTAGTCGGTGATGCTGGCAGGTTAGGTGCTCCTCCGAGACGTCGAGGGTGGTGGTGTGACTCAAGCTCCGGTTTCGGGTTCGTGGTCGGCAGTGCTGGCAGGTGACAGGGTTCAGGCTCTGGACTGGTGGTCTGTGATGAGGCAGAGAACAGGCAAGCAGAGGATTTTGAAAACACATGAACTAGTTCAGGTGCGGCTGGCGTTTTCTCACAATGACTGATACAACGATCCGGCGAGGTCTGGAAGGTTGGTCTGGGTATAAATAGGTGTAGCATCCCCGGCTAAATGATGGTCGAACTCTCAAACTGATGGTTCACAATGCTTTATTCCTTGGACCGTATTCAATGTAAACACACCGTAAGAGCTATGAAAGAAGAAAATAAAATACAGTTGCCTTTAAATGAAATTATTTTTAACTGCTTTTATCTCATAAACAATCATGCAAGTTGACTCTCCTTTTATCTATTTTAATAAACTCATTGTAGACTCACATGTTTTACTGCATGAAATGAAATATATATTTTAACTGCTACGATTGATGTTACAATCATGAAGGAAAATTCACATTTTAACTGAAGGACAACCTCCCACAGAGTGCAATATAAAACAATATTTAACATGAAATCAGCATTTTTAACCGTTCGTTTTTAACTCAATAAACAGTTTTTAACCTTAGCAGACCTCACATAAAACAGACAAAATACGTCCTGTTGCATTAATAAAACAACCTACGAGTTAGCTTATAGCTTCATCTCATTTCCAATACAGACCGACACGGCAGCTTGGCCGATGCTAATAGTAGCTACCGCTAACCACAACACGTTTTATACATGAAAATATCCACGGCAACCGAACTCGAGCCGGACATAAATATGGCATGAAAAGGTAACAAAACAAACCTTGTGCCCCTTATTAGCCAGGTGCTAGGGCGTTTCATGTGAGTTAGGCACACTTTAGCCTTGCAGACACACTTTTCCTACCGCGGTAAAGTCCAAAAGCACCTGATGTGTACAAGGTCTCGGCGAGACGCTTTCAAAATAAAAGCACTGAATGTAACGTCTGCTTAATATATAAAAAATAAAAGCCTGGCTTTAAAGAATGTTAATAAGTAAACATAAAAACACATTTACAGAAATACTATGCTCATATTAAAGGTCATTTACAATAGGTGTGCTGATAAGGTTGATGAGCTGCAGGTGTGCTGATCGGAGCTCCAGCGACCACGCCCACCAGCGGCTTCCAGAGGGAGAGAGAGGAAGAGCAAAACACGGAGACATACACCAAACCAAACACACCAAGCACACAAAAGGAAGCAAAGGAAGACAAAACATCGCAAACATACACACACTGGGCAGGAGGCCCTGATCACGGCCTGCGGGACGTGACAGTTGTGATGTGATAAACTATTTACATAATAACAGAACAGAACAGTGAGACAGAGGCAGCAGAATAACTCAGTCATCACTGTGTTTTATCTGCATTTAACATCTCTGTTCTGTTTGTGAGCGATCAGCCTCGTCTGGAACCTGAAATGTTCCTCTCAGTCCTCAGTGAGTCACTGTGGATCAGCAAGACGCCATCATGCATCAAACGATCAATGTGTGTGTGACAGGAGGAATAAGAGGCAGACAAAGCAAAGCAGTTTGTACAGTTGTGATATAAACATGTTCATGTTCATGTCAACTGAATGGAGCTCGTTCCTCTGTAATTATTGTAACACATACAGAAAGATTTTAATGAATATAGTCGATGTTTTCAGTTGTACAGTGTTTATTGTTATTGGAACTCTATTAATAATTGCATCTTACTGTTATTCAACCTTAAACAGCAGTTTCACTTGCAGCTCTACTGTGTGTTAGTGGTTTGTCTTGTATTTTGATATTAAAAGTTTATCAAATGTCCAGAACTGACAGTTCAATGTTGGTTAATGTTTGTACTGAAACTGCTTCATTCTAATAATCCATGATTACAATGAACTGATCACATTAAGTTAATATCATCATACCTGTGTTGAGTGCTGAATTATAGCTCACTATAATGTATTAATGTACAGTGCATGATAATAATAAGAATATTAAAATGTAAATATTTCATGTCACAGCAACAACACTGTGCATTTTCTTTATGAAACCAGGAGCAACACATCAGAGGACGATGGATTCATCTCCATCCACAGATCCATCGTTCATTCAACTGATGAAACAAAGAAACAGAAGCTTTGCAGGACTCAGTGATGGATCTGATTTCTAAGGAGTGAGGATCCTCCACCCTTTCTGCTCCGCAGCCTTCAACAGGCTCAAACCCGGAGTTCTGGTGCCGGGTTACTGCTGATCTCAAGACCGCCCACTGTCACTGTTACTGTGGAGAGCGAGGACGACCTGAAGGCAACAGCAGAGTTTCAAACTGGGGAGTGTGTTCACAATTAAACCCGGCTGAAACGATAGCAACACGTGCAGAGACCAGAGGAAGAACCGGCCAGGACCTGCAGAGAGAGTTACCTGGAGCAGGTGTCTGGAGGAGTTCTGAATGAAGGAGGATGTGATGATGAGTCCTGGTGCAGGATCAGGCTCCTCCTCAGCAGAGCAGCCGTCTACACAGCAAAGCCTCCAAATAATGCTACAGACACAAACAGCAGCCTGAGCAGGTTCTGCAGAGGGTTCTGCAGAAGGTTCTGAAGAAGGTTCTGAAGAAGGTTCTGGTCTCTAAGGAGCAGTGCAGGACATGTTTGTTTGGATGCTGCAGGAGCATTAAAACAGCAGAAGGACTCTCCTCTCTGCTGTGTCTACCTAGAAACACTCCTCTGTACCTGACGAGTGATCACAGCCTCAGAGTGTCAGACAGGTGAGCAGGTGGACATGCAGCAGCCATCATGCTGATGCAGACAATACAAACAACCTGCATGACATCATCCACTACGACTACAGACTGTGAGTGGCTCAGCAACAACAGCTGATGCTGAGGCGCCTGTTCTCCATCGCTGCTGAGTCACGTCATGAAGAATGTAAAAGACGAGCAGGAAGTCGTCAACATCACCTGTTCTTACTGTGTTGGTAGCAAACAGTCAGTCAGTAACAACATGTTGGTGTAACTCCACTCACAGGTCAGAGGTGATGAATCTGCTTCATTACAGGGAGAAACAGAACAAACTGTCTGAGCTTCATCTCTCACAAAGACCTGAGTGGTGAGCAGAACATGTTCGACTGATATGAACTGGTCTCCCTTACAGACACGTCACAGGTTCTTGTTAGAGCTCCTTCAGGATTCACTCACCTGAGATCTGCAGGTGAAATGCAAACAGTGATGATGTTCTCTGTAATTCAGCAGCTGCAGGGTTCTGTGTTCTGTTTAACACATTTGAAAAAAATCCAACTGCAGAATTCATCAAGACAATGTGCACTGAGTCTATATCCCTCAATCAGTAGACCCACTAGAATTACAACACAAAGTGCTACACTGATTGATAACATATTTACCAATGCAATTGACAGAAAAATAGTAAGTGGGCTACTTATATATGATATAAGCAACCATCTGCCAGTTTTTATAACTCTTCAAAGCAGTACCAGGACTAAGAAAGACTGTAAAACTACCATATTAACTAGACACAAAACAGAAGCTGCAATTCATTCTCTCAGAAATGATCTAACACATCAAAACTGGAACAAAGTTTATGTGGAAGATGTTGATGAAGCATATGAGTCATTCTTGTCCACAATAACTGTTCTCTATGAAAAAACTGTCCTCTAACAAAGAAAGTAGTAAAGCAAACATTTGCTGGGAAACCGTGGTTAACTAAGGGAATACAGAAGGCATGCAAGAAGAAAAATCAGTTATATAAAGACTTTTTAAAGAAAAGAACAACTGAAGCAGAGAATATCTATAAGACTTATAAAAACAAACTGACAAGAATTATGAGAAGCAGCAAAAGGGATCACTACAGTAAATTACTGGAGGACAACAAGAGTGATATTAAACAAACATGGAAGGTACTGAATGAGATAATCAAACAAAAAACTGCAAAACCAGAATACCCAAATTATTTCTTGGTAAAGAACAATAGATTCACTGACATGAATTTAGTTGCAAATGGATTTAATGATTTTTTTTGTTGGTGTCGGTCCTGGTCTGGCTAATGAAATAGTAAGGAATGATAGTAGAGATGATTTTGGAAGTGGTGACTTAACTGTAAATGAATTGATGTTTATAAGGGGAACAAATGAAAATGAAGTGATTGAAATTGTAAAGTCATTTAAGAGTAAGAGGTCCACAGACTGGAATGATATCGATATGTTTATTATTTAAAACATCACTGAGTGTGTGGTGTCAATCTCTAAAAACGGGAATATTTCCTAAAAAAATGAAAATAGCAAAGGTCATACCAATATACAAGACTGGAAATAGACATGAACTGTCAAATTACAGACCTGTCTCTTTACTGCCACAATTCTCAAAAATACTAGAAAAAATCATGTATAGCAGATTAAATGATTTCATCACAAAACATAACATACTGAGTGATCAGCAATATGGATTTAGGGCTAACAGGACAACTTCACAAAGAAATAACAACTGCAATAGAGAACAAAGAATATGCAATAGGAATATTCCTAGATCTAAAAAAGGCATTTGATACTGTCGACCATGATCTCTTGTTAAAGAAAATGCATAGATATGGAGTCAGAGGGGTGGCACTATCTTGGTTTGGCAGTTATCTGGAGAATAGGCATCAGTACGTACAAATGAATAACAACTTCAAATCTCAACTTCAGAAGGTCAGTTCCCACAACTGACCTTCTGAAGTTGAGATTTGAAGTTCCCCAGGGTTCAGTACTGGGACCAATGTTGTTTATTTTATATATAAACAGCATATGTAAGGTCTCTAAGTTATTAAAAACGATTGTGTTTGCTGATGATACAAATCTTCTCTGTTGTGCCAAAAACTTGGAAGAACTCATGGCTACAGTTGAGATGGAGTTAAAAAAACTAAAGAGATGGTTTGATTACAACAAGCTAACATTGAACCTAAATAAAACAAAATGTATCATTTTTGGAAATCGACCAATAAATTCAAATAAGAAACTCATGATAAACAATGTTGTCATTGAAAGAGTGTCTGAAATCAAATTTCTTGGAATAATAGTTGATAATAAATTGTGCTGGAAGCCACATATAAACTATATCAAAACTAAAATATCAAAGTCAATTGCTGTACTATACAAAGTTGAAGATTTTCTAAACCAAGTATCACTATACACCTTGTACTGCTCCTTCATACTTCGATATAATAAGTTACTGTGTGGAAGTGTGGGGTAATACGTACAAAACAAATACTAAACCAATCTTTATCCTTCAAGAAAGAGCCATAAGAATTATAAATAAAACGACATACAGAGAAACAACGAATCCATTGTTTATCATGTTGAACGCTCTAAAATGTAACGATTTGGTCGATTTCAAAACAGTTAAAATGATGTATAAAGCCAAAAATAAATGATTAACCAGTAGTATTCAAGAGTTGTTTCAATTGAAAGAAAATCGCTACAGCCTGAGGGGAAACGATATATTCAAGAAACAACTAGTAAGAACAAACACAAAATATCATTGTATTACAGTCAAAGAGTCACATTATGGAATAATTGTAACAAGGAACTGAAAACAATAAATATAAAACTGAATTATAAATACCACTGTGCTCATAAATTGCTGTATGTAGAATATGCAGGGCTTTTTTTTTTTTTCCAAAAGATTTTTTAAAATGAGCAAATGGAAAATGTTAATTTAAGAAGGGTAGGCAAAATAAGCTGATGCTTCAGCCTACACCTTTTCGGTCAAAGTGTATTGTATTGCTTGTTTTGTTTTTGTTTTTGATTTATTTTGTTTTTGTTTTGTTATGTTTTGTTTTGTATTTATACTTTTATATTTGTCTATTGTATTTGTTTTTTTCTTACAAGACCGAAAAAAACACACTAAACTAAAAAACAAAAAACAAAAAACATGTACATCATTAAATAAGTTCAAACAAATGTTCAAAGACAATATACTGAATGGATACAGGATGGAATAGGATGCGTAGGTTGTTTTGTTATTTAAGTACATCTTATTTATTATCTATGTGATCTGAATCTTTGATTTCAAAAGAATTATTATAAAGTTAAAAATGAAATATGAAAAAGGGGTAGGACTCGATAAGTTCACACTTCCTTCCTGCTCATTTCCGGACATGAAATATTTTGTTTATTTGTTTGCTTTTCTCTTGTGGGATTTAGTGATTTGCTGTATGCCTGATGTTTTCAAAGCTTGTTTGCTTTTGTATTATTATTATTATTATTATTATTATTATTAATTAGATTTTTTAAAACTTATTTTATTGTCTTATTTTGTCTTTAACATGTCCGAATAAATAAATAAATAAATAACCACTCCACCAGGCTGTTGGTCTGGGGATGGTATATACTAGTCTGGAGTAAGCGGACACCCAGTAATTCCTATAGTTCGCATAGTGTACGTGACATAAACGACGTGCCCTGATCAGTCAGGATCTCTTTCGGGATCCCAACTCGGGAGATGATTTGAAACAGTGCCTGTGCAACACTCTTTGCAGAGATTTTGCGCAGGGGGACTGTCTTGGGATAGCGCGTTGCATAGAGGACTAGCACAAAGCGATATCCCCGTGCGCTCCGGTCTAATGGCCTGATAAAGTCCATGGCAATTCTATCAAAAGGGACCTCAATTAGTGGTAATGGGCGCAATGGCGCTTTTGTGGTGGCCGGAGGATTGACTAACTGACATTCGCGGCAGGATGCACACCACCTACTCACATCCGCCCGAATGCCCAGCCAGTAAAATCGGGCCATGATCTGGTTCAGTGTTTTATCATAACCAAGGTGACCTGCCATGGGTGACAGCTTCTGAACATCTGAGGAAACGTTAACCACAAGGTGCGACTGTCACTTCCTGTTCACTCTTCTTCTTCTTCCTCTTCTTCTTCTTCACTAGTGGATACAGACCAACACTACAGGTGATGTTGCCACCTGCTGTACCGGAGCGGAAGACAGGGCTTTTCCATGTGGTTGTTAACCTGTTTGATTTAAATAAAGTTCAGTTGAACGAGCTGAACATTACTTGATGCTCCTCCTCCTCCTCCTCCTCCTCCTGACTCCAAAAAAACACCTGCATCACGTCTTACTGTTTTATTATTGAATGTGTGTATTGATCACTGTATTTACATCAGTTAAACATAAAAAAACTGAAAATAAACAAAACAGAAATGTTTTTTAACATTACGGATTTTATGAAAACAAATCAACAAAATACAAAATGATTGAATGAAAATAATGAAAATAAATTCACATGAAATAAAATCAATATGACATCATGTCGACAGAACAGAAACAAAATGTGTCTTGTTAAAAATATGTAAAAAACTATATCTACATAAAAACAGAAATAAAATCAGATCAATGAGAGAAAATATGTGCTGATGACTCATAACTGTCAGAGAAGAGCGTTGTTATCACCTCACAGGTGTTCAGATTCAGTCTCTGGCTGAAGGTGCTCCTCTGTTCGACCAGAGTGTTGTGGAGAGGGTGAGAGCCGTGCTGAAGTATCGCCCGCACCTTCGACAGCATCCTCCTGACATCACCTGTCAGGTGACATCACCTCACAGGTGTCATCACCTCACAGGTGACATCACCTCAACAGTGTTGCGTGGTGCCGCGTAGCGTTCTGAATGTTGTGTAACCAAATACACCAGTATGGCGATATATTAAAAATTCATATCATAACGAAAATATTCACCGGTATTCGGTTTGAACGAGTATACTGCCCAGCACTACATCACCTCACACATGACGTCACCTCACACTCAGCTCTGTTTCACACTGAGGCCTTGTCCACACATACCAAAATGATCTTTATTTCCTCTGTCTTCCTTGGCATCGTTTCAAGAATATTTGCGTCCAAACGGATCCATTGTAAACGACTCAAAACGCTGTAGTTCATATTTAGGGGTGGGAAATTCTAAGTTTTTATCAATATCATGCCATTGTCGCATCTGCTTATCGATCAAATTCCTTATCAATTCTCATATGGATTCCTGAGTAGTTCATTGAGTGGCAAAAAAGGAGTTCTACACAGACTTCTGCACCAAAAAGCAACCATTTTATTTTTTCCCCGAATTATGTCTGCACAAGACTGTGAACATGAACATATTCAACTCAAACATACAACAAAAAACTTTGCATGCTGCTTGCAGTTGCAAGGCGACAGTGCGCTAATGAAGGATATCTAATGTCAACGTCACCGTCTTCAACGGAGGTCCCAGTGGAGCTTGTTTGACCAGCAGCAACGCAGGCACCCTTACATGATATTACAGCATTAATAATAATACATTTAATTTAAATAGCGCCTTTCAGGGTACCCAAGGACACTTAAAGTGAAACAAACAAAACAAAGAACAATGGAGCGCCTGTCATTCTGCACGGAGGGAATAGCACCGTTCGTAAACAGACTTGCCTCTGGAGGTCCTGTCCAACATTGCTGCGAGCCGGGGGAGAGCACAGCAGCAGAGGAGAGTAACAAAGGAGCCAGGCGGTGAATAACCCCAAGGTTGTGGTGGAGGAAGGACCAACGGAGCAACGATAGACAGCCCACAGAGTATTGAGTATGTTGGTTTGAAAGTTAGCGTTGCTAGTCTAACAGCCTATGGCAGGGGCTAGCAGCTGATCAGTGGAGAAAGGTGAGTCCATGGAGCCAATTGTTCAGGTGTGCAGCCTTCAGAGTTAGTAGCATGAAGGGACAACTTGGCTTTCTTTCTCTAACAGAATTGCTACGAATTGAGAAGTGGCGATATTAACGCTAGCGTCCTCTCGCATACGGGTTGATTGCACTGGTAGCATGGGAAGCATTGCACTGATTATACACGGCAGAATTCTCATCTCGTTTGGTGAAATGCAGCCAGGCTTTAGATCGCTTCCTCCTCCCCATGATGCTGCCTCGCGGTTGATGGTCTGAGTCGCAGAGACTGTGACACAAATCTACCAGAATGCAAAATTTCCTTGTGCAGGCAGGGAAATGAGAGCATCATTAAGAAGAATCGATAACAGTGAAGGCATACAATGGGAACGGAGTCGGAAACCAAGAAGAACTCAACAAGAAGACGAAAATGGCTAGTTCAAGGAAACCAGAATCGTTTGTGTGGACCGTTAATGAGGTCGAACTGCTGCTGCGACTCACACTCAACTACAAGGAGAGGAAGTTACAAGAAAGGCTCAATATCTTCTGCAGCACGAAAATGAGCATGTAGTCCGCCGTTGTTGTTGTTGTTATATGAGACGTCACAGGGTTCAGAGGTAGAGGGGTGGGGCGATGGCGTCATTGATACGCAAAGTATGCGGATTCCCTGTCCACACAAGAACATTTTCGGATTTTCCACCCTGAGACCAGGTTTCAAAAAAGTGTGTTTACAGGATCCGTGTGGACGATCGACCAAAACAATGCAAAAATGTGCGTTTACGCAAAAGAGTAGTTCCATGTGGACAGGGCCTGAATCTCAATAAAGTTTCAGTGTTCAGTCTGTTCACCAGGATCACATCTGATCTCTTATCTGTCCTGAGACATGATGTCAGTCTGAACCACGTCTAACTGTCTCACTCTGTAGTTTCTATGAAGACTTGCAGCTCCTTCTTCATCTTATTAAAGTTATCAAAGACCTTCTGATACTGATCACCTGACTGGATGATGGACTCTCTTAATTCTCTATCCTCTTCAGGGGTAGCAGAGACTGAGAAGACTAATACAAACCACGGTAACATATTATTTATCCTCTCTGTCACTGTTAAAGCTAAACTCAAAACTTTTCTACTCCTCTTTCCCAGGTCAGACACTCGTGTAAGAATCCTCTGACACTCCTCCACCTCTGTCAGAGTGTTTTCAGCCTGAAATACAGTTTTCTTTTGTTCAAACTTTTCACACGTCGTCTTGATTTCTTTCAGGATTTTCTTCAGCGGTTCATCAGTCTCCTTGAATTGTTTCCCCAGTTCTTTTACTTTCTTTACTCCTTGAATCACTTTTATTCTTTTTGTTACATTTGCAAAAACAACAGCTACACCTCCTCCAACAGCAGCTACTGCTCCTCCTACTACTGCTGTTGCTGCTCCTACTGCTGAAGCTGTTGCTCCTGCTGCTGCTGCCGCTGCTCCTGCTGCTCCCCCTGCTGCTGCTGTTGCTGCTCCTATTGCTGCTGCTGCTGCCGCTGCTCCTGCTGCTCCCCCTGCTGCTGCTGTTGCTGCTCCTATTGCTGCTGCTCCTGCTGCTGCTCCTACTGCTCCTCCTGCTGCTGCTGTTGCTGCTCCTACTGCTGCTGCTGTTCCTGCTGCTGCTCCTGCTGCTGCTGCTACTGCTAAGCTCGCCCCGGCAGTGAACGGAGCTGCAAGGAGCCCCAGTGTGAAGACTACTCCTCCTGTTGCTCCAGCAATAATTCCTGCTATTCTGATTCCCTCTGTTTTCTCCTGCATCTTTCTCACTTCATCAGAGATCTCCCTAAACTCTCTGACAATCTCTCTCATCTTTGATTCTCTCTGGTCAAATCCCGTGATGAATGAAGGTGCATATTTAATAAGTTCTTTTATTAAATCAGAAAGAGCAAGAGGGAGTTCTCTGCTCCATCTTCTACTTCTTTTTGGAGCAAAGAATTTCAGTAAGTTGGACATACTGAAGTGTTTCAGATCAGAAATCAAAGCTGAGTCTGAAGTTTTCCAGCTGATTACAGAGACTCTGTGGAGACAAAGAGAGACAGGTTATACTCACACAGGTGATACTCACCTGAGGAGATGATCTTTGTTGGCCAACAGAAACTTTACACTACATATAAAATATATATTACATCTATATATATTTTAACAAACTACAAATTGCAGCATCAACCTGAATATTTTCTTCTGTTTGGTTAAATGCACAGAACACGTTTTCACAGAAGGAAAAAAATCAAGGAAATTTTATTTCCCCATCAGATCTCGAGTCACAAACAAGGACAGACAATAATTAGACCAGACTCAGAAAACAGATCACCAGAAAAACAAAAAATTCTCACTTGTCTCTCAGGGCTTCCGCAGAAATCTAACTGCAGGTAGATTTTGCTGAATAGAATCGATATAATGTGACCGTACCTGCAGGTGATGATGTCAGTGTCCAGCAGCCAATGATTTCCTCACAGCAGGTACCTCAAACCTGAAGGAGAGTCAGAAAGAGAAATCAGTCCATCAGTTCACTCTGTCAGCTGCAGCTCGTATGAAAAGTCAAATTAAATGTGGATCATCCCCTCTCATGTCTCAGTCTGAACATCCTCACCCAACCAATGTTCATGTGACTCAGATCTGGACGACACCAGATACATTCATTGCCCACAGACCAGGGAGGCTAATGATAGCTAAGAGGCTAATGACAGCTAACAGTACTATGAGGTAGCTCGTGTGACTGACAGCATCTCCAGCAGCTGTGATGACGAGGATGACTTGATTGACTGAAAGATGTTCATGGAGGACACACAGAGCTCGTGGATGTGTTGATGAGTAAAGCAGATGTGGAGAGACTCCAAATGTGTTATGAGACGTGTCATTTTACTGCTGAAGTCACAGATGAAGCTTCTGTACCTCTCTGACTGTGGCACTCTGGTTCTGTTGCATCTGTCTTTGTATTGGACGTACTGACACTCTGTTAATTTTCAGCTGTGTTATCTTTAAGTCCCTGGAGCCCAGGGAGTCTAACTGAGATGTGATTTATTGGACTGTGACCTCTTATTACTTTATAGAAGCTGTAAACTCATGTTGTCAGTTTGATCACTGATGGCAGCACAGATAAGACCCGTCTAACTCTCACGTACACGAAGCTGCAGAAGGCTGAGACACTCGTCTGAATATATGAGATATGTTTTAAAGTCAGACTATGTTTGTCATTATAAATGTTATTCATTCAGGAACACTCTCGTCATTTGCTTAAATAATTTATTGCGACAAACGATATACAGTTAGGCTTGGTGCTGAAGGCTCCGCTCAAGGAGCTCCCCGGATTTGACAAGCAGCATGCTAGGTCAATCTGGGGAGCGCAATGCATATCCCCCCGCAAGAGTAGAGTCGTAGCAACTAGATAAATTGAGCTGTTTCACGTTCAGATTAAGCACGTGGAGGCTGGGGTGGTGGAGGCAAGCTTGCCGGCAGCAGCAATGTGCGTACAGCAGTGTTGAAGGAGAGATCAGTGAATGACGGCTTGAGTTTAAATGGACCGCCTAATTTTGAAGAGTGACTGTGGTTGGTCGGAGACTGGAGATGATCTGATCAGCTGACTACAGCTGGGGCTTATGACTTCCGTGTGAATTTGTGCTGAGCTTTGTGTATCAAATTAAAGGAACAGTTCACCCCAAAAAATATAACCTCAGTCCTCCCTCCTGATAATCAAGGACAGTGTTAGCATGAGCTCGCCCGCATCCTCACCTGACCAGGTGGTGTTTGTGTTAACCTATCAGAACAGAACATGAGCACAGCGCTGCGACCACATGAAAAGTGAGCATAAAGTCTGTTCTGATATTCACCTGTCACAGCCTCAGATATCAACAACACACATTTACATATAAATATGATACTGTACTGTTCTATAAGGTTCCTGTGTGTTTAAAAGATTCTTACCTTGGTGCGCAGGTGGTCGAGTGGTTAGAGCGCATGCCATAAAACGCAGCCGACCCCGGTTCGCTTCCGGCCGGAGGTCCTTTGCTGCATGTCACCTCCCCCTCTTTCTCCCATGTTTCCTCTCTGTCTACTGCTAATAAAGGTGTCTATGCCACAAAAAGATTCTTACCTGTCCGTCTGAAGAAGCTGTGTGAGGTTGAACTGAGCACGCTCAGTCTGACCTTCACCAGTCATCGGACAGAGAGTCATCAGTGATCAACCAACCAACCCTCGGGAGGTGTTCCTGGCATGCCCCACCGGGAGGAGACCCCGAGAAAGACCCAGGACACGCTGGAGTGACTATGTCACTTGGCGGGCCTGGGAACGCCGTGGGATCCTCCCAGAGGAGCTGGAGGAAGTGTCCAGGAAGAGGGAAGTCTGGGTGTCCCTTCTCAGACAGTTGCCCCCGCGACCCGGCCCTGGGTAAGTGGAAGAAGATGGTTGGATGGATATTAAGATGATTAAACAGAATTATAAATGTAAATTGGATCATATCATTTATCAGACTGAATAATTATCCCTGATAATCATTAATTATCATTGATAGCCAAATTGAACCCAAAATTACATTTTGATGTTGTATAAACACTACTTAATGGTGCCCCATCCGAGACAACGGCCAACATAAATGGTGCCCCGTGTGAGGCAGTTTACTGTTGGCAATCATTCTTAAATGTGCAATGTTAATTTCAGCATAATTTGGACAGTGCTAAAATTTAAGATTCACATCTTTAACTTTTTAGCCAAAAGTCTTTACATTCAACCCCACTAGTCTACTACAGGAGTAGATGTTGATTTGTACTTACAAACAATTGCAGTGTGATAAGAATTGATTTATTAATCAAATTTACAACACATTTGATTAACCAAAATCTTTTAGGTCATTAACTGCAACTTTGAGCCATTTGCCGTTGCTGCTATCGATTCAATTTGAAAGTGCTCTGTAGAATTTCAGTTAAGCATTTGAATATCCAGTATTCAATGCATTGTAGTCAAGCTGTCATAATGTGATGAATACTTAGTGATACATAGAAGCGCTCGGTGAATTCTCTGGCATCCTTCTGGCCAATAGTTGTACGTCTTCTGCAATGAAGTTGTTGCAGAGGAGGAATCGATTCAGCCAACCAGCACTCGCTGCAAACTCCTCATCTCTGCTGTCACTCACGGTGGCGGACATTTGTTTCACCCTGATCATTTTGTGGGTCACTCTCTCGTGGCGTGCCCGTTTGCTGATAACTCATCCCCGCATGTTTATCTCAGGCTCCTCGCTGGCCTTCTTCCTCCCTCCACCAGGCAGCCTGGTCCTGCTGCTTTCCTCCTCGGACAGACGCTGAAGCTCACTTTGATTTTTTCGCCAATCTCTCACTCTCTTTGGGTCGACAGAGAAACTTTTAGCGGCTGCTTCTCCCGAGTTTTCCTCTGTATATTTTACGACAGAGTTTTAATTTCAAGTTGTACTTTTAATTTTTTTGCTCCAGCTCTGACAGTTACTATGTTGCCACAGACTTGGCAGAGTAATATTTTGAGTAATGAGTCAGGCGTGCTGTCATGCTGATTTGAGCAAAACCTGGCTGCCCTGAAGTCATTAGCAGGTTAAACCTGAGTAAGTGCAATGAAGAGATAGCGTTCCTACTTAAGGACAGGTGTGATGCGCAGAACACATCCACATGCCAGTGGTCAGGACGACCTTCCACAGGCAAACCAGCCTTGCTTTTCAGAGCAAAACAACCCTAGAACAGGAGTTGGAACTCTTTAGAGTGCATAACTCTAGTCTCCTCCATGAAGTTTAGATGGCTAATAAGAAAGCCATGCGCTATTTAGGTGACCTGCACTTAGCAGAGTTAGATTTTTGTTCACACAAGGTGGAGTTGTTAAGACTTAGGTCAGGATGTCTCTCCCCACCACCGTCGTTCAGCCAATGTGATTCTGGTTACTCCGATTCACACTCCTCCTTGATGGAAGGTTAACTCCCTCTCCACTTGGAAGATGTGAACAGTTCTCAACCGACCATAAGTCCTTGGGAATTAAGTCAGTTCCTCGACCTCCACTGAGACGGAGATAACAGTAAAATGACTTCCCATCTTCCTGAAACAGACAGTGAGGTCACAGGTAGTTTATCCTCCAGAAGATATTCTACCCACTGCTCCCAGTCTTGATGCATGACACCTTCACCAGTGCCCCTCCCTTTGAAAGGGGGACCCGATCACTCCAGGAGTGCCCTGCATTCTCTCTGCACCTCCATGCCTGCTTGCTGCCTCTCAGCTAGACAGAACTGCAGTATGGGATGTCAATGTCCATAGAAATGCTAGCTTAGAGTGCCTCCACCTTGAAGAGCTTGAGTCTATAGCTAGGGACATTGAACATTTTCAACAACTGTGATCACCATGTTGAGGATTACCAGTTAATTGACCACAGTCTAACTGACTTACCTCATGAAACCCAGAGGGAGAAACTTAAACTTGGAACTTGTGGAAGACCAGCTCTAAAGCTGTACACAAGTTTATAAAATCACAACCTCTCAGTATCAGAGATGAATGCAGAGAGCTTTGTCATGCATTGAAAGAAGAATTCTCTTCTATTGCTAATGAAGCCACAGCAATGGCTGCAGCCATCCAAGTTAAACATTCACATCGTGAGCACCCCAGAGATTATTACATGCATTAGAGTCATGCTTACTTTCAGGGCAAGAATGCTTAGAAGGCTTAGAAGCGAACCCTACCTTCAAGTCTTTGTTTGTGAATAATCTTCACTCATGTGTGCGCACTCACATTGCAATTAGGATATATCAATAAAACCCACTGAATGAGACAAGTGAGATGACACAGGTGATTTGGGAAACTGTTGTCACTTCCAAATCCATTGGTAAGACACCTGAGCCTGCTTGCTGAAACACAGCAGCGTCTCAGAAATCTTCTGCCTCAAAATGTCACCCTCCCAATAGACCAAAGGGGGGTGACAAAAGGATGCATAGGGACACAAAGCGTAACCGCCACATCCACCAATTGTGTCGTGATAGGCATGCAGACAAATGGAGTTGTAGAAGGCCATATGCAGAAATCTTGGCCCAGAATTATGACCAGCCAGCAAACTGCTCAGATGATGACCAAAGCTTCTCTGACCACAGTTCAGTGCACAGTCATAATGCCTTAGATAGTGACAGTGCCCCGGAATTACTTTCTGGTTCAGCTACTCAAAACATTACAGCCTGAAACTCTGTTGCAGAGTTACCTTCTGGTAACTACCAACTCAATCCATCCCTGTACTGACTGTTAACAATAAGTAAATTACTTTCTTATAGTTGCAACAGGAAACCTTCGATTTGTTAGCAACAGAACCATGCAATTAAGAATGAATTCTGATTGGACACAGACAGCACAGTCCAACCTTGTAAATACACTTTGAATAGCTCCTTCCTACTTTTCCCCTTCTTTTTGTGAAATAACTGTTGGAAACCTTATCTAGGGACACTGCAGTCTGACCTCACAGAACAAGACGTACACATGTCCTCGTCCAACACTGTTTTTTAACATTACCACACTGTCAACAAAAACCACGATACAGTCATTTGGACTTTTACATTTGTGACACCCTTCCGCTGAAAAACCTGCGTGAAGAAGCAAACTCTAAGTTTACCAAAATAAGTCTGACTACCACTTGAAGTAATCAGCACTGAAATCTAACGAGTGAACACAAACACTCTTGGACACTCCAGAAATTACTATATCACTGTAAGTGCCACACTCTGCATCTCACCCTAAGAAATTAACATCACTAACTTTCCTGTTCTCATTAACCCAGAGATTAACTGAGAAACACAGGTATTTAGTGAATTCAGAGTCATAATCATAGTGTTTACTGGATTTCCTTTTTCTTTGTGTAACTTCTGTTCATGATCCTTGCTTAGCAAAGATAGAGAATTAGCCAATGTCCAGCTGGTTAATGAACTGCCCAGATGTTACTAATATTAATGAAGTGACGGATGTACTCCTTCAACTATGGATTATACATGTGGATCTGTGCTCTCAGGATCCCACGTCAAGTGACAGCCTGAGACCAAAGGCAGCCCAGAAACTACACTTCTAATCCTCAACCTCTCCTCACCATCTCCCCCCCCCCCTCCTCAGGGCTTCCTGCCCTCAAGATCTCTTCTTCTGGTCTAACAGCTGCTGAGAGCTGCAAGCTGCATTTGCTGCAGGCCCAAAGAACTTCTCCTCACTGCAGCGACACAAGTTCCTGCCAGTATTCCAGATCAGTTAGCACCAGCAGCTGCGACGCAAAGCTCGCCAGCTAACTCCACATTCTGAGGAACTCCAAGCAGGTTAGCACTGAGCTGCTATCCTTGCAAAGGAAAGGAGCGACCTGTTTCCTCCTCTGCTGACTTTCATCAGACCCTCGCAGCAAGAACAGCATTCAACATTGGAACCCCAACCTGCTCCTGCAACCACCAGCACCTTCTCCTCAAAGACTGGTACCATTGAACTGGGCTTAGATAGCATAGCATAGCACGGCTAAGCACAGGATTTTAAACTCTGGTTGATGTGATGAACATGTGTTCAATTTATGTGTTTGTCCACTGTTTGGGTGTTATTGTGATCTCAGGTCAGGTTATTGGTAGTTTGCTTTCCTAGATGGCCAATTCAACATTAGTCGAATCCTGCATCATACAGACTCAGGGCCTGATTTACTAAGATCCCAGATAAGGGGCGCTAAATTGCTTGCGCGCGCTAACAGATTGCACGCGCTGTTGGTGTGCGTGTTGTGGGTGATCAACTAAAATTGCTCGCGCAATGAATAGCAGTTGCAAACATGTTGGAAACCGCCCTATTTAAATGAGGTTTTTGCGTGTGTTACTAGTTTTCACCATGGAGAACATGGGAGAGAGTGGGCGCAAACGAAAGATGAAATTTGAAGCCATTGAATTGGAGGTGTTAGTGGAGGAGGCAAACACACATATTCACGAGTTACAACAAAGAAACATTAATATAGTCTTCAATTGAGCAGCAGGTGCTGCTGACTTTCTCCGAAGAACAGATTTATGGAATTCAAGGATTTGACACCCTTGAGCCAGAAACTGCAGAGCAAGCTATGCCCATATAGCACAAACACGCATTTCTTTTACTGGATACATTTAATTTATTCAGATATGTGCCAAAAAAAAGGGAAAAAGAATGTGCTTCCTGTGTTAACGTTTAGTTGAATATGCACTGAAAACGCGTAATTTCACAATTTAGGCTACAAAAGTATTTTTGCTTCTGCATTTCTCAGAGGATTTTATTTTCCAACAGTGACGCAGAAGTGTGTGCGTTTCATTTTACAGCATCACAAGATGTTTTTCCGTATGATGAAACAGTCTGTGGCACTTGAAGACGGGTTACACTCCATTGCACAGGAAGTGCGAGCTGTGGCCTCTGTGACGCGTGCGCTCAGGCGGGACACTTGTGCCATCTTCACGCACACCAGGCAGCTGGTCAGTGCTGTATCTGGGCTGACGATGGCCATCAATGCCCTGGCAAAAGGGATCGAGGGTGGCGTACAGGGAGTCGGGAGGTCATTAAACACCAGTGGTGTTTCATCTGAGCAGCCGGGAGAGGGAGGGGAGATCGCAGGAGGGATGGACTCGCGTTACGCATTAGTGGACACCAGCGCAGCCTGAGAAAATGGAAAGAAAATAGATAATGGCAATTTCAACATTCATTTTGTTTAAATTTAGGCTGAGTTGTCGTTTTTTTGGTGGCTGTTATTGTTTGTTTTGTTTGTTAGAGATAGTTCGTTCGTTGTGCCTATGCCTCCTCCTTGCTACAACGACCGCAGCCATGTGTGCGTAAAGCTGTGCCAGTTAATACATGACTTTCAAACGTGCTAAATAAAGACGCAAAATCAGCGAACGCAATTAGTTCCAGGTTTGGTAAATCACATTGCGTGCGCTAAATTAATCTATTTGCATCTACTCCTCCCAATATTTTACGCCCATATTTACATATTCATTAAGGCAAACACACTAAATGGATTGCGCCTGCTATTTTGCCCGTTTGAGGGACGCAATCCTCGTTGCGTCCTGTTAGTAGATCAGCTTCAACACGTGTTTGCGCGCGCAATCAAGTTTGCACACGTTTTTACACACGCAAACCTTTAGTAAATCAGGCCCTCAGAGTCTAAGAAGATGCAACTACCATAATGTTTGGACTATTGAACGCACCTGAATATAAGCTGCACCAACTAATTTTAAAAAGAAAAAAAAATGTGTACATATATAGGCTGCACTTATCTATAAGCTGCAGGTGTCCACGTTGTAACATGAGATATTTACACAGAACTGATGGTACACAGAAAGATTTTTTAAATTTTCATTAAATAAATGCTTTTTTCCAAACAGTGCCTGTAACGTGGCAGTAAAATGTCTCACCATCGATTCATTGATGCCAAGCTTACGTGCAGCAGCTCTATTTCCTTCTTCAACAGCCAGAGCGATTGCCTTTAACTTAAAAGCTGCATCATGTGCATTTCTTTGTGTGTGTTCCATGATGAGGGTGTGTGCATGATTCGCAAAATGACTGTTCAAAACAAAAACTAGCGTCTTCCTTGCCACATTATCTTTTCCACCTGTCTGTCTTGCTCTTGCGCTTCCTGCTAGAGCGCCCCCTGGAGGCTGTTAGCCCGTAAAAATCTATGTATTAGCCACATCATAGTTAGGCCGCAGGGTTCAAAGCGTGTGAAAAAAGTAGCGGCTTATAGTTCGGAAATTACGGTAACCATCTTCTATGACCTGGCTCCTCCTCCTCCTCCTCACTGACTCCAAAGCAATAAATCGAAACATAAATGATATCTTAGTATTTTATTATTGAATGAATACATTGATACAAATAATCACTGCAGCTCTAATTACTATTTACTCTTTGGATTACCTTCCTGTCCAGTGGAAACCTCGTATCTCCAGGTGTGTTGATGTTGAATGTTTGTGTCGAAGATAGTACAAAGTTACACTCTGATACAGCATGTACTCTGTAGAGTAACTAAAGGTATCAAATAATATAGCGGAGTAAAAAATACAACATTTGTCTACAACATGTTGTTGAGAATGGAAATACTTGAGTAAAATAAAAGTACCTCAACACTGTACTTCAGGTCAGTACTTGAGTAAATGTACTCAGTTACATTCCATCACTGTGGGAAATGTGGCTCATCCTCATCATCAACAGATCCATCAATAATTCTCACTCTGTAGTTTCTCTGAAGTCTTTCAGCTCCTCCTTCATCTCATAAAGTTCAACATAAAGTTATCAAAGACCTTCTGACACTGATCAGCTGACTGCATGATGGACTCTCTGAACTTTTCATCCTGTCCAGGGAACACAGCAGCCAAGATAACTCTTGCAATTGTCAAGCGTGTTCATTTGTTTGAGATTTCAGAATAAACATACTATAAGAGAAGATGGACTACGACGTACTGTTAATTATTTATTAAGAATTGTATAATTAAGCAAAAGCAATAGCTTGGTCGGCCAAGGATCTTTTCCGTTTGAAAAATCGCAGGCAGCAGAGCCCTAAGCAGCAAAGCTGTTAACTGCAACCAATCGCCCAGAAAAAGATGCACCATTTCAGTCTACAATGCATCACTAGCAGAGCACCTATATACCCCAGGACACTTATAATTACAAGCCAAATTTCTCCAACCGAATCTTTCATTGCAGTCACTTGTGTAAGAATCTTCTGAATCTTCTGTCAGAGTCAGTGCGTTTACATGACACTCAAGAAAACTGAATTACTGCGTTAGTCTGACTATGATGGGATGTTTAAGATGCATGTATTCACCTTAGTCTGACTAAAATCGGACCGGATCATATTTCTCATAGTCGAATTAAAAAACCCAGATTATTGATTGATAGTCACATTACTCCTGCATGTATACGTTCCATCAGATCGGGTCGTATTTTGCGTTCTGCACAGGGTCGAGTTTCCTTTCCGGGGCCGTGAGCCGGAAGTAGAAGTACGGCGGCGTCTTTCCTCCGAAATCACCGTCAGAAAGAGAGAAAGAGCTCCATTGAGCATCTAGTGTGTGTAATTATCATGAACAGCATATATGAAGTGTACAAAGATGGAGCTTCGTCTCGCTCTTCGTACGCCATCTTTCTGGAATGTCGAGGCAGTTTGTTGTTGCTGGTGACGTAAAGAGGTCAGCCGGAGGTGTTTCTGTTACCACTAGTTGAAATGGGTACAGCGCCACCTAGTGTACCGGGTATGACATGCTGCAGCCCAATAATCTGATTTTCTCACCGGCATGTATACTCGGATAATTGCAGTTGTCTGATTGAGCAGCAGAGTTGAACTATGGCTGTAATCTGACTAAGCTGTGCATGTAAACGCACTGAGTGTTTCCAGCCTGAACTTCATCTGATTTCAGCTCCAACTTTTCACACGTTGCCTTTTTTTGCCTGTCAATAGTGAACCTTGATCTAATTCCTGTTTCCGCTTCATCAGAGATCTTGTTAAACCCTCTCATCTCTGATTAGCTGTGGTCAAATCCTGTGATGAATGAAGCTGCTTATTTAATATGCTTTCTATAAGGTTTATTATGAACACTGTTGTATTATTTCATGAAGCAGCTGATCTCATGTGTTTTAGGACGATCAGTAAAAAATCGAACCGCACAGTTTATAATCCAGCTGCTCACTCAGTTCTGTTACAGTTGTGCTCATTAGTGACACACTCTGGCAGTTTGTGATGTTTTGGACATTTCTCAGAGAATATGAATGATAATACAAAACGTTTCTTTCCCTCGTGGTTAGAAGTCGAGGTGAGGACATTTATTATCAGACACTTGTGTTTTCTCTATTTAAATCACCATGACGACAGAAACCACCCAAATGACCCTGATCAGAAGTTTACATACTCTGGTTCCTAATACTGTGTGTTGCCCCTTTAACATCAGCGACAGCTTCAAGTGTTTGCTGGAAGTCGTGGATGAGGCTCTTTATGTTCTCAGGTGGTTAAACTGCCCGTTCTTCAAAAAGCCTCCAGTTCCTGTAACTTGTTGGGCTTTGAGATCTCCCCAAAGAGGCTCAATGACACTGAGGTCAGGAGACTGAGACGGGCCTCCAGAACCTTCAGGTGTTTCTGCTGTAGCCAATGACAGGTCCACTTGGCCTGGTGTTTTGGATCATTGTCATGTTGGAGCGTTCAGGTACGTCTCATGTGCAGCTTCCGGGCTGATGAGGGCAGATCTTCCTCCAGTACTTTCTGATAACATGCTGCATTCATCTTACCATCGATTCTGACCAGGTTCCCTGTGTCTTTGTAGCTCACAGTGATCCACCTCCATGTTTACAGTAGGAATGGTGTGCTTTTCATCTGACTCTTCTCCAAATGTAATGTTCAAAAAGTTCAATTTTGGTCTCAACACTCCAGAAAACTTCCAGAAGTTCTGAGGCTCGTCTCTGTGCTGTCTGGTGTTTTGTAAACTGGCTTTCTTCTGGCGACTCGACCATGCAGCCCACTTTTCTTCATGTGCCTCCTTATTGTTAATCTTGAAACCTCCAGAGTATGCAAACTGTTGATCAGGGTCATTTAGGTGGTTTCTGTCATCATGCTGATTTAAAAAGAACACAAGTGTCTGATAATAAATGTCTTCACCTCGACTTCTAACCACGAGGGAAAGAAACGTTTTGTATCGTCATTCATATTCTCTGAAAAATGGCCAAAACATCACAAACTGCCAGAGTGTGTCACTAATGAGCACACCTGTTCATAAAGGCTTTAAATGATGTGGCTCTTCTTACCTGTCTGTCTGAAGCAGACTTGTGAGGTGAAGTAGAACCGAGCCGCTGTGTCTTCCCTGTGTTTCCTCAGCAGCAGTGTGTTGTCAATAAGGCTAAAGCAAAGTACAACCAAAAGCAAAGTTCAAATCAAAATGCATCAAAGAAATAAAAATCCAAAACATACCAAACAGGAGACTGGAGACACGAGAGGAGGCATGGGATGAAACTTGACGAGGAGCATCACAGAGAGCACACAAGGAGGAAGACAAACACTATATACACAGACACTAATGAACAAGAGGAGGAACAGGTGAGGTGGAGCAGCAGGTGAACACTCTGGACACCACAAGACACAGAACCATGACATATGTCCTCTCATCTGGAAAACAATAGAAGTGATTTTACTACCAGTGACTGGATCGCCCACTTTTACCATTACTGCGGGGAGCGAGGACGTCCTTTTATTGACCCTCTCCAGTTTGCATATCAACCTGGCATCAGAGTGGACGACGCCTTTCCTGTTCACCCTGTACACCGCAGACTTCTACCACCAATCACCTCACTGCCATCTACAGAAGTTCTCTGACGACTCTGCTATCATCAGCCTCATCAGGGACGACAGAGCCTACAGAGAACTTATTCAGGACTTTGTGGACTGGTGCCAGCAGAACCACCTCCAGCTCAACGCCGGGAAGACCAAAGAGCTGGTGGTGGATTTCAGCAGGCACAGACAACCTGCACACAGGTGAACATCCTGGGAACAGACATTGAGATGGTGACATCTTACAAGTACCTGGAAGTTCACCTGAACAATAAACTGGACTGGACTGATCACACAGCAGCTACATATAAGAAAGGTAAGAGCAGACTGTATCTGCTGAGGAAGCTCAGGTCCTTTGGAGTGCAGAGGGCCTCCTGACCTCTTTCTATGACTCTGTGGTGGCATCAGACATTTTCTATGGAGTAGTCTGCTGGAGCAGCAGCATCTCGGCAGCAGACAGGAGGAGACTTGACAAACTTATCAAGAAGGCCAGCTCCATCCTGGGATGCCCTCTTGACTCAGTGCAGGTGGTGGAGAGAGCAGGATGATGATGTCATCACTGCTGATGCAGGAGTCCAACCTGCAGGTGAGTGTCACAGCACTGGGCAGCTCCTTCAGTGACAGACTGATACACCCTCAGTGTGTGAAGGAGAGGTATCACAGGTCCTTCCTGCTGCTGTCAGACTGTACAACCAGCACTGCTCCGTATAGACCTCACCCTGTACTCTGCACTGTGCAATAACTCAAACTGATTTCAACACCCATATTTATCATACATATTTAAAATCTGTATATAAAAATGACTGTCCATTCTTGCCCTATATCATGTAAATATGTATATCTGACGATTCAATTCTATTTTCTTTCCTTTTTAATTATGTTGTCTATTTTGCTATTGCTTTGTTCTTGTAATATTCTGCTGCTGAGACAAACGCATTTCCCCGCTGCGAGACATTAAAGGATTTCTGATTCTGATTTGAAACGTTGTTGCATCATGTCAACAACCTCAGTCATGCTGAAGAGAGCTGAGACAGCGAGTCCAAGCTGAGCGCTGAGGACTGAATGCTGAGGACAGTTTGTGGTGAATCAGAATATTTATCGAACGTTACATTCAAGTCCAGTCTGGTGCTGTTTGATGGTTGTGTTATATTAAAGAAGACGTAAAGTTACAGGTGACTTTCAGAGCGAGCTCACAGCTCTGAGCCAGCTGTCCAACCAACAGCTCACAGAGCTCCACCTGCACAGAGCCACAGCCTGAGAAACACTGCTGCAGTTAGAAACACACACAGGTCTATCTCTGTGTGTGTGAGCAGAAGCGGATCTGAGTTCCGGCTGTGGGACAGGTGAGTGTCAGCAGGTCAAAGGTAAGACGGCTGTTTGTGTTTATTCTGCAGGTGAAAGTGTCACTGAGGGCGTCTGTAGTCTGTATTTGTGTTAGAAGACTCCACATCTTCACACCACTTATCACAACCTTTAACTTTAGGAACTCAAAGGAAACACTAAGTCTCAGAACAGGGACACTGTAGAAACACTGACAGTGTCTCTCAGGACCTCACATCATGAAGCTGATCAGCTGATCAGAGTCCAGGCGGTCGGCCTGATTCAAAGGTCCAGGTCTGTGCTTCGGTTCCGGTCCGGATCCCCTGCCGGTCCCGGAGCCGCCGTGACGTAGGGACTGATGAGGTCATCTGTCTCCTCGTGCTCCTCACGAGGGATCTGCTCACCACGGTAGTTCTGTACCGCGGAACTCCACTTGGAAAACCTCTAATTCAAACAGTTTCTACCGTGTTCACATATTATTTACCTCAGTTACAAATCCTTTATGTTTTTATCAGAACTTCCTCTGACTTGAGTTCGGCACCAACAGTTGTGAACAGCACCGATACAAACGAACTGTGAACGTGTTTCTGCTCCCGCTGCTCGGTGGACGTCACGTCGGTCGACACAGCAGAGCGGTGTTAAAAGAAGAGGAAATGTCAGCGGAGTCTGGTGGTCACCTCCGTGCAGGATTTGGCAACTCTGATGCTACGTCACACTCACCTGAGCAGTCATGAAGAAAGTGACAGCTTCTGGACATCTGAGGAACTGTTGCTGTGTCCAAGTTCAGGGTCTGCACACTTCCAGGACTCGCCCTTTGTGGTCTCCCTGAATGAGAGTACTTCTGTGGCCCTGCAGGCCGTCAGCTGTTGTTAATGGGACGGTCTACCCTTCGGAGCATTTCCTGATTGCGTCACCAGGTGTTCCCGCCCCTGTACGTCACTATTTCTGCAGCCCAGGTCCGCGAAAGTGACAAGAAGAGTAAAGTTTGACTGTCAGATCTGTTTGAGCTTCAGGAATTCTTGATTTCCTTTTTAATCCTCGTGCTTGTGGAGGAAGAGGAGAAGCGGCTCTGGTTTATCTCGGGCTGAGAGGACCGTGGAGAGGGAAACCTGTTATTGATCCCACAGTAATGTTATCAATATTATCATTATTAGCTAGCTAACAGTTTGGGCTCATTAACATACTGATACATTACGTTAATGCTGACATGTAAACTGCTGATCGCCACTTAGGGTTTTTTTTTTTTATTTTAACGGCATTGTATTTAAAATGTCTGGTAGATAGTTTTGTTTGTTGTAATGATGTATTATTATTATAATTGAAATTGCCTCTTTCTCAAAACATTCTTGTGACCTGGCAGCCGTGGATGGAGTCAGAACTGCAGACCCAGTTGATGGAGGATGTGGTGGACAGAGGAGACTGGACCCCCAAACACCCTGAGTACCGACCCAGATGATGTCCCACTGACACCATCCAGCCCAGCAGCACATCAGCCTGTTACTGTCCATCATCTCTAACTGTTTTAATACTGTTTTTAATAATAATTGTTTTTGTTAATAGTTAATAATAATCTGTAAATAGTTATTTATGCTGTAATTTTGTAAATAGTTGTAAATGTTCAGACCTTAATAATAAAATAAAACATTCAATCCCTTGTTGTCCCTGAAAAGTCGCACTTGATGCTGTTTACTGTTCTAAATTGTACTTAAGCTGTAAATACTGAATGGAATAGACAACGTGCAACAATACAACAATATTTTATTTAATGAATTATATAAAATAAACAACTAATATAAAAAGAACCCATACATTAACTAAATAATAACAGCTATAATGTCAGGATTGTTGTCTGAAGCAGAGAAGAGCCTCTCCATCCTCTCTGCAGCCTCATCTCCTCCTTCATCCTCCCTCCTCCTCTTCCTCCTCTTTGTTTGCTCCCTAAAACACAATGAAATGTAAAAGACGTTTTGTGTTACGTCAACAGACAAAAGAGATCTAATACAGCTATATATATATGTATATATATATATATATATATGTATATATATATATATGTATATATATATATATATATATATATATATATATATACATATATACATATATACATGTATTTTACCTTGAAGTTTAACATATCTGGCGTTGGATGTTTAAAGGAGTAAAGTATAGACCCAATATTTACATTTAAATATGAGATCTGCGCCATTTGAGGTTATTTATTTATTTCTTCTCTTCGGGTGCACAATGAATCTTGGGATATGTGAGACCACGAAGTGTAGTTGCTTCAAAAACAGGTAAAAGGAGTGCACATGTGTTGGGTGCATCATGAGAACACTTTGAATTGGGACACCCTTCGCTGCGGCATAGTGACGTAATCGCACTTCAAATGCGCACTCGAAGTGTGCAGACCCTGAATTGGGACATAGCCTCACTTCCTGTTTTCTTCTTCTTCTTCTTCTTCTTCTTCTTCTGTTCCTCTGGCAGATACACACCAACACTGCAGGTGAGGGGGGAAACTCAGGGCTTCACCATGTGGTTCTGAACCGGTTTGATTTAAATAAAGTTAATTTGAACGAGCTGAACAACACTTGATGCTCCTCCTCACCTCCTCACTGACTACAAAACAATGATAGACAGATATACTTTATTGATCCCAAGCTGGGAAATTACGGTGCAGTGGCAGCATTACACACAGAGACAATAACAACACAATGAAATAAGAGGAACAACCGAGACATATTATATAGCAATAGAAAAAAGTAATATACTAAAGTGTACAAAATGTATAAAAGTGTAAAAATAAGCAGAGTAACTGTAGTGCAAGATAAAAAATAAAATATAAGGTGCGGTGAACAGAGTGTGTCAAACCAGAGTGCATAGAGACTTTGTGTTATGAGTTTCAGCTGTAAGTCGCAACATAACTGATATCTTAGTATTTTATTATTGAATGAGTATTGATACAAAGAGTCACTGCAGCTTTAGTAACTAGTTACTCTGCAGATTACCTTCCTGTCTGGTGGAAACCTCGTATCTCCAGGTGTGTTGATGTTGAAGAAAGTACACAGTGATACTCTGATACAGGAAGTAATCTGAAGAGTAACTAGTAACTAAAGGTATCAAATAATGTAGTGGAGTAAAAAATACAACATGTCATTGGGTTGAGAATGGAAATACTCGAGTAAAGTAAAAGTACCTCAACACTGCACTTCAGGTCAGTACTGGAGTAAATGTACTCAGTTACATTCCATCACTGTGAGAAACATTTCTCATCCTCATCATCAATAATTCTCACTCTGTAGTTTCTGTGAAGTCTTTCAGCTCCTCCTTCATCTTAATAAAGTTATCAAAGACCTTCTGACACTGATCACCTGACTGCATGATGGACTGTCTGAACTTTCTATCCTCTTCAGGGGACGCAAAGACTGAGAAGACTTTTACAAACAACATTAACATGTCACCTATCCTCTCCATCACTGTTATAGTTACATCCAAAACCTGTCCACTCCTCTTTCCCAGTTCAGCGACTCGTCTAAGAACCCTCTGAAACTCCTCCATGTCTTTCAGAGTGTTTCCAGCCTGAACTTCAGTTTTCTTTTGTTCCAACTTTTCACACGTCGTCTTGATTTCTTCCAGGATTTCCTTCAGCGGTTCAACAGTCTCCATGAATTGTTTCCCCAGTTCTTCTACTTTCTTTACACTTAGATTCTCTATTTCTCTCTTTGTTATATTTGCATCAACAACAGCAACAGCTCCTCCTCCTGCTGCTGCTGCTACTGCTAATAAACTCAGCCCACCAGTGAGCGGAGTTGCGAGGATTCCCAGTGCGAGGACTGTTCCTCCTACTGTTCTGGCTTTATCTGTTGTTTCCTGCATCTTTCTCACTTCATCAGAGATCTTGTTAAACTCTCTGACAATCTCTCTCATCTCTGATTCTTTGAGGTCAAATCCTTTGATGAATGAAGCTGCATATTTAATAATGTCGTTCATTAAATCAGTAAAACCAGGAGGGAGATCTCTGCTCTCTCTTCTTCTTGGAGCAGAAGCCATGTTCAGGAAGTCGTGTCAGCTGATCACAGAGACTCTGTGGAGACAAAGAGAGAGAGACAGGTGATACTCACACACAGGTGATACTCACACACACAGGTGATACTCACACACACAGGTGATACTCACACACACAGGTGATACTCACACACAGGTGATACTCACACAGGTGATACTCACACACAGGTGATACTCACACACCACACAGGTGATACTCACACACAGGTGATACTCACACACAGGTGATACTCACACACAGGTGACACTCACACACAGGTGATACTCACACACAGGTGACACTCACACACAGGTGACACTCACACACAGGTGACACTCACACACAGGTGATACTCACACAGGTGATACTCACACAGGTGATACTCACACAGGTGATACTCACACAGGTGATACTCACACACAGGTGATACTCACACACAGGTGATACTCACACAGGTGATACTCACACACAGGTGATACTCACACACAGGTGACACTCACACACAGGTGATACTCACACACAGGTGATACTCACACACAGGTGATACTCACACAGGTGATACTCACACACAGGTGACACTCACACACAGGTGACACTCACACACAGGTGACACTCACACACAGGTGATACTCACACAGGTGATACTCACACAGGTGATACTCACACAAAGGTGATACTCACACAGGTGATACTCACACACAGGTGATACTCACACAGGTGATACTCACACACAGGTGATACTCACACAGGTGATACTCACACAGGTGATACTCACACAACGGGTGATACTCACACACAGGTGATACTCACACACAGGTGACACTCACACACAGGTGATACTCACACACAGGTGATACTCACACAGGTGATACTCACACAGGTGATACTCACACACAGGTGATACTCACACAGGTGATACTCACACAGGTGATACTCACACAAGGTGATACTCACACACAGGTGATACTCACACACAGGTGATACTCACACAGGTGATACTCACACAGGTGATACTCACACACAGGTGACACTCACACACACAGGTGATACTCACACACAGGTGATACTCACACAGGTGATACTCACACACAGGTGACACTCACACACAGGTGACACTCACACACAGGTGATACTCACACAGGTGATACTCACACACAGGTGATACTCACACACAGGTGACACTCACACACAGGTGATACTCACACACAGGTGATACTCACACAGGTGATACTCACACACAGGTGATACTCACACAAAGGTGATACTCACACAGGTGATACTCACACACAGGTGATACTCACACACAGGTGATACTCACACAGGTGATACTCACACACAGGTGATACTCACACAGGTGATACTCACACAGGTGATACTCACACACAGGTGACACTCACACACAGGTGATACTCACACAGGTGATACTCACACAGGTGATACTCACACACAGGTGATACTCACACAGGTGATACTCACACAGGTGATACTCACACACAGGTGATACTCACACACAGGTGATACTCACACACACAGGTGATACTCACACACAGGTGATACTCACACAGGTGATACTCACACAGGTGATACTCACACACAGGTGATACTCACACAGGTGATACTCACACAGGTGATACTCACACAGGTGATACTCACACAGGTGATACTCACACAGGTGATACTCACACACAGGTGATACTCACACACAGGTGATACTCACACACAGGTGATACTCACACACAGGTGATACTCACACACACAGGTGATACTCACACACACAGGTGATACTCACACACAGGTGATACTCACACACAGGTGATACTCACACAGGTGATACTCACACACAGGTGATACTCACACAGGTGATACTCACACAGTTATTACAGATATATGATAGTGCTGCTAGCGAGCGTCGCGGCTCAGATGGTGAAGCTGCAGCATGTGTGTCGCCTGTCTGCTCTTTTCATCAGGTTATTTCATGTTTCCTGCGTTGCTGTGAGAGACTGCAGCTGACTCTCTGTGGCTGTAAAGGAGGAAAGCTGCCTGCTGCCATCTCACACATACACAACCCCCATTCACACAGTATACACACATATACAAATAGAGCTCCATAAAAAGTGAACTCACCTTTGCTGGCCAGCAGTTCATTTCTTCTTTTTGATGAGGACGATCGAAGGACACCGTTGTGATTTTTAAAATTTTTGGATTGAAGACGTTTCAGGTTTTATTTTCATCTCATGGACTGAGAGAGAGGCGAGTTATAACTTGTCAGGGACAATTCATACGTGCACTTCAGCAGAACACCAAGTTCCTTCTCTAAAGAGAACACATTTCATGTAGACTGTGTGTTATATTTAAAGCCCAACAGGTAAAAGTTTGACTGTACTTGTGTATAACTGAATGTAAGTGTGGTTTCTCTGTTTAAGCTTCCAGTGTTGTGTGAAGGATGAGCTGAGGTGCATTTCAGTCCAGCAAATCTTAAACACATCTGGATGTTAATAAGCTGCTGTCAGGACTCTGACTCAACTCTGCTGATTGGTTTCACTCGCACTGTTGATCAGATGGTGCAACAGAGACATGTTACTGTGATGGAGATCGTGTACAACAGAGACATGTTACTGTGATGGAGATCGTGTACAACAGAGACATGTTACTGTGATGGAGATCGTGTACAACAGAGACATGTTACTGTGATGGAGATCGTGTACAACAGAGACATGTTACTGTGATGGAGATCGTGTACAACAGAGACATGTTACTGTGATGGAGATCGTGTACAACAGAGACATGTTACTGTGATGGAGATCGTGTACAACAGAGACATGTTACTGTGATGGAGATCGTGTGCAACAGAGACATGTTACTGTGATGGAGATCGTGTACAACAGAGACATGTTACTGTGATGGAGATCGTGTACAACAGAGACATGTTACTGTGATGGAGATCGTGTACAACAGAGACATGTTACTGTGATGGAGATCGTGTACAACAGACAGAGACATGTTACTGTGATGGAGATCGTGTACAACAGAGACCTGTTACTGTGATGGAGATCGTGTACAACAGAGACATGTTACTGTGATGGAGATCGTGTACAACAGAGACATGTACTATGTGATGGAGATCGTGTACAACAGACAGAGACATGTTACTGTGATGGAGATCGTGTACAACAGAGACATGTTACTGTGATGGAGATCGTGTACAACAGAGACATGTTACTGTGATGGAGATCGTGTAAACAGAGACATGTTACTGTGATGGAGATCGTGTACAACAGACAGAGACATGTTACTGTGATGGAGATCGTGTACAACAGACAGAGACATGTTACTGTGATGGAGATCGTGTACAACAGAGACATGTTACTGTGATGGAGATCGTGTACAACAGAGACATGTTACTGTGATGGAGACCGTGTACAACAGAGACATGTTACTGTGATGGAGATCGTGTACAACAGAGACATGTTACTGTGATGGAGATCGTGTACAACAGAGACATGTTACTGTGATGGAGATCGTGTACAACAGTAACATGTTACTGTGATGGAGATCGTGTACAACAGAGACATGTACTGTGATGGAGATCGTGTACAACAGAGACATGTTACTGTGATGGAGATCGTGTACAACAGAGACATGTTACTGTGATGGAGATCGTGTACAACAGAGACATGTTACTGTGATGGAGATCGTGTACAACAGAGACATGTTACTGTGATGGAGATCGTGTACAACAGAGACATGTTACTGTGATGGAGATCGTGTACAACAGAGACATGTTACTGTGATGGAGATCGTGTACAACAGAGACATGTTACTGTGATGGAGATCGTGTACAACAGAGACATGTTACTGTGATGGAGATCGTGTACAACAGAGACATGTTACTGTGATGGAGATCGTGTACAACAGAGACATGTTACTGTGATGGAGATCGTGTACAACAGAGACATGTTACTGTGATGGAGATCGTGTACAACAGAGACATGTTACTGTGATGGAGATCGTGTACAACAGAGACATGTTACTGTGATGGAGATCGTGTACAACAGAGACATGTTACTGTGATGGAGATCGTGTACAACAGAGACATGTTACTGTGATGGAGATCGTGTACAACAGAGACATGTTACTGTGATGGAGATCGTGTACAACAGAGACATGTTACTGTGATGGAGATCGTGTACAACAGAGACATGTTACTGTGATGGAGATCGTGTACAACAGAGACATGTTACTGTGATGGAGATCGTGTACAACAGAGACATGTTACTGTGATGGAGATCGTGTACAACAGAGACATGTTACTGTGATGGAGATCGTGTACAACAGAGACATGTTACTGTGATGGAGATCGTGTACAACAGAGACATGTTACTGTGATGGAGATCGTGTACAACAGAGACATGTTACTGTGATGGAGATCGTGTACAACAGAGACATGTTACTGTGATGGAGATCGTGTACAACAGAGACATGTTACTGTGATGGAGATCGTGTACAACAGAGACATGTTACTGTGATGGAGATCGTGTACAATAGAGACATGTTACTGTGATGGAGATCGTGTACAACAGAGACATGTTACTGTGATGGAGATCGTGTACAACAGAGACATGTTACTGTGATGGAGATCGTGTACAACAGAGACATGTTACTGTGATGGAGATCGTGTACAACAGAGACATGTTACTGTGATGGAGATCGTGTACAACAGAGACATGTTACTGTGATGGAGATCGTGTACAACAGAGACATGTTACTGTGATGGAGATCGTGTACAACAGAGACATGTTACTGTGATGGAGATCGTGTACAACAGAGACATGTTACTGTGATGGAGATCGTGTACAACAGAGACATGTTACTGTGATGGAGATCGTGTACAACAGAGACATGTTACTGTGATGGAGATCGTGTACAACAGAGACATGTTACTGTGATGGAGATCGTGTACAACAGAGACATGTTACTGTGATGGAGATCGTGTACAACAGAGACATGTTACTGTGATGGAGATCGTGTGCAACAGAAACATGTTACTGTGATGGAGATCGTGTACAACAGAGACATGTTACTGTGATGGAGATCGTGTACAACAGACAGACACTGAGTTTCTGGCGGTAGGTGTCAGACTGAGAGTTCTCCCACAGCACCGCAGCTGGTGTTGTTTACGTCCCTATATCCTGCATATATTTGACTTTAGTGCTACTGGCCTGTAACTAACGGGTGGTGAAGGATCATTACCAGGTTTTCTTATCAGAATCACTACTGCTTCTTTCCATGTGGTAACCTTCCCTCCTCCCACACTGTTAGAAAATGGACCTTTGAGTCATTGAAACAAATCTTTGTGGCCCTTTAAGATTTGAGTCCTCGTGCAGTAGATATAACACAGCGTACCTGATCTTTCTCTGGAGACGCTGGTCTTCATCTATTTATTCATCTTTTCCCTTCTTCAGCGGTGGTGCCCCGAAGCTTTCTAATGCAAACTGGATCATATCATTTATCATAGTTAATAATTATTCCTGATAATCATTCATTATTATTGATAGCTAAATTGAACCTAAATCTCCCTTCTAATGTTGCATAAACGTTACTTAATTGTGCCTCGTGTGAAGCTTTAATTGATCCTTTTGAATGTTTTTCTTACCTGTCTGTCATCAGGAGCAGGTGGTTCTGCTGCGGCTCTGATCCGCCTCTGGACCCGGTATCAGAGGCGAGCAGGGGTCTGTGTGATGGTTGGAGGCGTGGATCAGGACGGGTCGAGTCCTTCACTCATCAACAGACAGAGAAACGTTCCACAGAGCAACATTACAGAACCAAACAACAGTAACATAGTAACTGTAACTGTCTTTGGAAACTTATGAGGAAAAACAATGTAGTTAGATTGCTTCATTAATCAGTTAATCAGCTGCTCTCAGAGTTCTCTCATCAGTTTTAACAGGACGGACCTGGATCAGCTAACAGAACCACAGAACCACAGAACCACATGTGGAGATGATCCATTAAAATCATTCACAGCTCAACTCACATGAATAAAGTCCAAAGTGAACCATCATCATGTTCTGTGGCCGCTCAGTGAAACTGGTTCTGTCCAGACGGTGTAGAACCTCCAGAACTTTCTGTCTCACACAGTAAAACACATCAAACACCGACTGGAGGAGAAACGTTCAGCCCGTCAGAACCGAAGCCGCTTTAATGTCCTGACTCTATAGTTGATGACATCACTTCCTGTCTGTCCACTCAATGATTAAATATTAAAATCATAAAGTTCTGCAGCCCGAGTCGGTCCAGGAAATCACTTTCTCAACAGGAAGTTCAATTAAACAATAATTTATTTTGTATTAAAACCATAAAATCTCCCCAAACACAGAAAAAGCACAACATGTTGAACAGTCGTGATAGAAAAATACATACTTTTAAATAAACATCTGAGAAATAAACCGCTGATAGAAAATATACAGAATTTCTTAATTAAACAAAACCCAGAAGAAGTTTCACAGTGAAAAACATCATTCAACATGTCAGCAGGTCAATATGTGCTCATAATCAATAATCAATCATCAATAATCAGCAGGAACTCTCTCTCACACACACACACACACACACACACACACACACACACACACACACACTGGAAACACACACACAGCTGCACGTCCACTGATCATCAATCAATCAGTCAGACATTTTACCCATAATTCCACATTTTGTCATAAAACAGAAAAAACTTCATTTAAAAAAAATTAAAACAGCAGTTACACACACACACACACACACACACACACACACACTAATTCATTAAGCATTAACGATGTGTTTGGTCCCTTTGTGTTGCCGTAGAAACCTCCCTGTCAGGACGTGTCACCATGACGACGTGTTCATTAAAAGTGGCTTCATTTCAATACACTTTTTAAATAATTCCTGATTTTCTTCTCGTCGTTTTTTCAGCATCGAATCATCGAACATCAACTCGTTAAGTCTCCACGCTGGTTCATCTTCATGTTCACGGCTGATTAATAACATGTAATGATGATCAATGATGATCAACGTGATTAATGATGATCAATGATGATTTCTGCTGATTGTGTTTCACGGCTGATGAAGTTTCTGTCGTCCCGTCAGCTGGTTCAGTTATTTGTATCTTCTGATCACTTTTAGACGCCTCGTCAACTTTAGTTTACATTCATGTTCCATTTTTAATTTTTCACTAATAATCTTTTGTGTATTTTCCCTCCGACATGTTTTAAAGTGATTCCTCCTGATTGGCTGCTCGTGTCATCGACACAACAAGTGGAACAATTTTAACAAAAATGACAAAATGTCAAAATTTTGACAATTCATTTTTCAGTCGATCTCCACGCGGAAGGCGGTGATTTCCATTGGCTGCAGGCGAGTGATGCGTGGAGGCTGCTGTTGCCGGGCAGATTCCGGTTCATCGTCTTCACGCAGCAGAGTGAGACCCGACTGACGGACAGAACGGAACCGCAGAGGAGAGAACAGATCGTCCACGTTCACCTGGAGCCAAAATCAGACGAGACGAAACCAGACGAGACAGAAAACTCTTTTTAAAATAACAACTGTATAAAACAACATGTAGGAACATTAAGCTGTCACGTGAAGCTCAAAACACTATTAATTAAAAAAATATTCACACACTTTAAAAAATACGCTTTTATGTAAATTTGAATAATATTTCACTAAACAGAGATTTAAAAATACAAAGTTAAGATAATTATTTAATTATATAATTCTGAAATGTGTGTGTGTGTGTGTGTGTGTGTGTGTGTGTACCTCCTCGTGCGCGCTCCACGTGCACTGCAGTGGCGTGTCGGGGGCGGAGCTACAGTCGAAGCCCTTCCTGTGGAGGAGCAGCGCCACTTCCTGTGACGGAGTTTCTGCTTCCTGTTTACCAGAAAACACAAACATTCATTTGTTTTGATTTCATGATTAACAGATTTAAGAATCTTTAAAATGCTTTTTAAAATGATCTAATATTAATAAAGTTATTATATTACAACTTTTTTGTTAATTTTGTTTTTCAATGTAATTCTTTGTAAAAGTGTTTGAGTATGTTTTGAGTTATGGCTCAATTAATGACTCCTGCTTTTTATTTTCAACATAAAAAACATAAATCCAGGTGTTTGAAGGTGTCTCCAGGTGTTTCCAGGTGTTTCCAGGTGTTTCCAGGTGCTGCTCTCACCTGTGCGTCCTCCAGCGTCCTCAGGTTCAGCAGGTGAACGTCACACGGCATCGACGAGCTGAGTGGCAGGAAGGGGCGGAGCTTTGGCAGCTGGCTGTTGCTCGGGGCGACCATGGTGATTGGCGGGTGGCAGAGGGAGAGCGAGGACAGGTGGGCGAGCAGTGACAGGTGTTCAACTGAGGCTCCTCCCACCTCCTGTCAGGAAAATAAACAGAAAGATAAAATATAACCTGCAAAAAGTTAAAACAACATAAAAACAATCAGAGTCAGCTGTGATATTGATCCTCTGCACCGTCACACTGATATTCTACTATGATCAGAACACATGCGGCTGTCTGATCCGACCCGGTCCGTCCCTCAGGTGGAGACGGGTGGTGCAGCCTGTGATGTTCTGATGCTTCTGTCTGGGTGGAGTAAACATCATGTTTCTGGCTGCTCGCCTCTCGCGGGAACATCAGAGGTGACGTCTCATGGACGAAACTCTAATGCCCCTCCCCCCCAACAGTTGTGCTGGGCATGTGGGAGGAGCCAAAACAAGCCCCACCCCCTCACCTGAGCCCCGCCCCTCCGGTCCTCCAGCAGCAGGTGGTAGAGACTCGCCGTCAGCTTGTTGTCAGTGACGCCCTGACCGAGGCCGCGGTTATCGTCCTGCTGCAGCCGCCGGTCCAACACCACCTCCAGCTCACCTGCACAGGTGAGAGGTCAGAGGTCAGAGGTCACAGGTCAGAGGTGAGAGGTCACAGGTGAGAGGTCACAGGTCCGAGGTGAGAGGTGAGAGGTCACAGGTGAGAGGTGAGAGGTGAGAGGTCACAGGTCAGAGGTCACAGGTCCGAGGTGAGAGGTGAGAGGTCACAGGTGAGAGGTGAGAGGTGAGAGGTCACAGGTCCGAGGTGAGAGGTGAGAGGTGAGAGGTGAGAGGTCACAGGTCCGAGGTGAGAGGTGAGAGGTCATAGGTGAGAGGTCACAGGTCAGAGGTCAGAGGTCCGAGGTGAGAGGTGAGAGGTCAGAGGTGAGAGGTGAGAGGTCACAGGTGAGAGGTCACAGGTGAGAGGTCAGAGGTCAGCACACTGACAGACTCATTGTGTTCTCACTGCTCGAGGTCGCTGTTGTTTATCAGTAAAGACATTATCTATCCATGTATCTGATCTGATCCCACTTTCTTTTATTCTGCTGAACTTTTTCTCTTTGCGTTGACTAGCTGATGTTAGAATGATGACATCATTGTTATTGACACTGTCTAAAACAATGTGCAGCAAATATTATTGATTATAAAACTGATTCTGACACAAGTGAGTCACTGATAAAGGAAATGGAAGCCGTTAGTATAAAAACTGAAGTTCAGGGTTGACAACATGAAGGATTCATCCTGTTGAAGTGATGAAGAGTCTCTGATGTCATCATCACTGGACCTCCACGCCATCACCACGAAGCTGAAACACCTCAAACACCACAGAGACAGTGAGGCGGACGTGCAGGTGAACAGGACTCACCTGGTGTGAGCGAGGCGACGGCCTGACTCTGAGCCGTCAGCAGAGACACGCGAGACGTCGAGTCCTGCAGGAACGACGCCGACGTCATCGGGTAGAAGTTGGCCTGCAGGGGGAGCTTCTCCAGAGTCCGCCGCTGCTGCATCTGCAGGCCGGATCAATACGCTGTCAGTCAACTATCAATACACTATCAATACACTTTGATACAGGATCAATACGCTGTCAATCAACTATCAATACACTATCAATACACTGTGACATCATCATTCAGAGACTATAAAAACAAAAGAAGGAACCTGGAAACTGTTGAGGTCGGAGTAGAAACGGTTGCCGTTGGCAACATCGGTGACGAGTTTCATGGCGAGCTCACGGTTGACCTCTGACCTGATGTCCACCATGTTGGAAATCTCCACCGATCTCCCAGCATGCCCTGGGGCAGAGACAGACAGGAGACCTTTATTGTGAAATCACTGAGTTTGATGAGTGATATTAAGTGAACAGCTGACAGAGTCATCTGAACTCCAGCTGACCCTGAGCTGAGCGATATTACGATATATATCGTACTGCGATATAAAAATGTCTTCTGTAGGATATAACTCTGTTGTTTATATCGTAATTTTAACGTGTAGGCTACTTGATTAGCACTGTTGCTACACTGACGTTAATGGTGATTTAATACTCTGTGTAAAGCACAACTCAACGTCAGAATGACCGTTAGATATCAACACTTTTAGTTCAAAACAAGTTTATTGTACGAAGGTGAATGTAACTGCAGCTGCTGCTTTGTGGCAGCTGCAGTTACGTCACCTGCAAGGACTCGTTTACAGCACCGGCTGCTCGGGAGTAAACAGAGGCAAAGCAGCATGGCGGAGACGGAGGAGAGCGCAATGGAAGACGACAATAACGTTACTAGTAACGTTACATCAGACGCCGATACAGAAGCAGAACTCCAAGAAGATTTGTGCTGAAAAGGGAGAACCGGAATTCCACCGTTTGGCTTTGGTTTAAAAAGTCAGACAGCGACCTGACAACGGTAATCTGCAAAACATGCAGCCAACAAGTTGTTACAAACGACTCCAACACGTCTAATCACGTCTCAACATATTAAATACACGCCGGGATATACATCGTTATCAGGATAGACAATTCTGTTCATATCGCACAGCACTAAACTGACCCTGAACTCACCGTCGGACCCTGAACTCACCGTCGGACCCTGAACTCACCGTCGGACCCTGAACTCACCATCGGACCCTGAACTCACCATCGGACCCTGAACTCACCATCGGACCCTGAACTCACCATCGGACCCTGAACTCACCTCATGCAGTTTGTTTCACTGAGCTGGAGGTTAATAAACTCAGATATTCATGATAGAAGCAACTGTTTGTTTATTCATTTATTTAGTTTCCTGCCTTTTATATTCTTGTTTTTTCATGTTGGTGTTTTAAAAGCGATAACTCCTGATTTCTGGAGCCTTTAGTGTTTTTATCGTATCTCAGGCCGGACGCTTCGTCTTCTTCTGCAAACAAAATCATACCAGAGGTACGAAAGCAGCAACCAGAACCTGACAGACAGAACCGGGCCGCCTGTACACATCCTGACAGACAGAACCGGACAGACAGAACCTGACAGACAGAACCTGACAGACAGAACCAGACAGACAGAACCAGACAGACAGAACCAGACAGACAGAACCGGGCCGCCTGTACACATCCTGAAAGACAGAACCTGACAGACAGAACCGGACAGACAGAACCCGGGGCTGTGGTTTGAGTGCGGTCTCCTTACCGTCCAGGTGGTACAGTCGGACTCTGTGTGTGAAGTGTCGGAAACAGGAAGTGATGTCAGAGAAGACCGGACCTCTGGAGACCCGGACCAGGGGCGGTTCTGAGGGCTTGTAGAGCTGCAGGAGGGCGAGAGACGTTCACAGTGAAGCAGAGGACAGAGAGAGAGAGACTGATGTGGTTCAGACTGGATCCTGGTTCTGGTCTCACCTGACCCCCCTCCGTCCCCGGCAGGAACAGGTAGGCTCCGCTCTTGTCCCGGTTCGATGTGGTCCCGTACCACAGAAACTGGACCTGGAGCTGACGGACCAGACCGGACTGGAGGCGGAGCTTCTACATTTCAGAATAAAAGCATCACATGTTAAAAAAGTATTTTTTAACAGATTTATAATCAATTTAATGATCAATAAATCAGTTGTTTGTTTTATGATTTATTATGATTCTGCTCTGATAATCTTCATCACATTATTCTTCATGTAGCTTCACATGACTTTAATATGTTCTTATTCATTCTGCTTTAAAGTCTGTGTTGTTTTCAGACGCTCCAAAGTGACTTTAGTGATTCATTCACACACTGACGGTGCCGACCAGAACACCAGAACCAGAACACAGCACCAGATCACCAGAACCAGTTATTTAACTTTTTCAGTTTGTGTCTGTCGTGACTTTTAATTTGAAAAGTCTGACCTGCAGCAGGCCGGTCTCCGGGGAGCTCCACATCTGGACGTGCTTGTTGCTTAGCGACAGGGGGGCGTCGGCCTCAGGCCCTTTGGGGCGGGACACCTGGAAGTATTCGCTCTGGACGGTCGGAGGGTTGCCTTGACGATAGAAGGTGTACTGAGCCCGATGGGCGGAGCCAACAGCGGCTTTGGTCACATGATAGACAGCGAGCGACAGAGGAGGAAGTTCAGCCACGAAGTCGAGCTGAAGGCAAAAAAAGTTTAAAATATGAAACACCTGAACACGACTCACCTGCTGTGACAATGAACAGTCGCTCAGCTGTGATTGGACAATCACTGAGCAGGGGAGGAGCTTAACATTAACCAGGAAATGTTAAATGTAAAACATTTGTAAAATCTCAAAACATCAAACAGTCCAGACCAACAAGACCTGTGAGCATAAATACTTCTAATAATCTCACCAGTCCACGTCCGCTCCTCCTCCTCATGATGAAGTGATGATACAGAAAATAATAATAACAAATAACATTTCAGGACTGTGTGAGTTCAGACTCATCACAGAACATCTGAGCAACGTGTTCTTCACCTGGAAAGATTCTGTGGACGCCCGGGTCGGCTCCTCCCACACCGCAGAGATCTGTGCAGCCATTGGTCGACCCGTTTGTGCGTCGACAACACGAGCGTCCGGAGAGTCGACGACGACGCTGATGACTGACGTACGGAGCTGCTCCGTCGGGTTAAAGATGATCAATGACCTGACACAAAAACAATCAGTCAGCGGAGACGACAGGAAGTCAAACCTGCAGACAAACTGTCCGTCAGCTGACACACTCGTTCTCATCAGCTGACACGACCTGCAGCTGGAAGCATTAATAAGATTCACCTGGAAGATTAAATCACTAAATAACACGACAGCGTGAGCGATGATGAAGTTAATACAGTCCGTTAGCTCACAGATGTTTTCGTCTCGTTACAAACTATGATAATATAATCTGACTCTGGATCAGATTCTTCATGTTCACACTAACAAAGTTTTACCTTGTAGCCTCTAAAACTGTCTGGAAGATCTGCTAGCTTGTGATGCTACAGTGACTTCCTGTTTACTCAGCTGATTGCTCTCATTGGACAGAACTGCAGCTGTTTCCTAGCAACAGATTTAAATATTAAGAGACATTTGTTGAGCTTTGACACATGCAGCCTGATGTAGCAGAGCGTCAGCGTGAAGCTAGCTGCTGGTTAGCTGCTGGTTAGCTGCTGGTTAGCTGCTGGTTAGCGAGAAGTGAGGACGGACTTCCTATTTACTCTCATCATCAATATAAACTCCTCTCTTTAAGCCCCGCCTCCTCACCTGGGCTCGTCACTGAGCGTGAGCGGCGTCTTCTGAGGCAGAGCGTCCTGTGCTGAGATCACGTCATCCTGAAACATTCATCACAGTATCAACCAATCATCCTCTGTTGTCATGACGACCATGAATCTGTCACATGTTTCAGTTCATCAAATCTCTGAGTCTGTCTCATGTATAAAAGCTATTATCCATCATATTAAACTGGATGTCACAGAAACAAACAGGTCACCATTTGTAGGAAGGGCTTGGATTGGTCGTGGTGGTACTGGCTCTTGTCCAATAGAAGCAGCCAGTGGGCGGAGCTCTGCAGCACCTGGCGCAGGTTCAGGATGGAGTGAAGCAATCTGCAAAATAACACTTATTTCAGTTTTCATTTTTAATGATGGAAGAGTTTTGATTTTCTGTACTTTCATAAATATGTCTTTATATTTCATGAATGAACTGTTTGAGTTTTATTTTTTAAAAAACATGTCGACTTTATGAGAACTAAAAACTTCAAATGTTACAACTTCACTTCAAAGAGGTGAAACACACAGTGACTGACAGACTACACTGTAAAACACACGTGAAGAAGAAGCAGGGAGCGATGGGAAACTAATGTTAGATGCTAATGCTAAATGAATGGGAATGATGGGAGGCTAATGCTAACTGCTCACACTAAGCGCGGCGGTACCTGTTACCGTTGTCAGGGGCGACATCCTCCTTCAACAGAGAGCATGGAGGGACAAATGAGACAGAAAACATGCTAACGCTAAAGATGCTGAAGAGTTGTTGAGGCTACGACGCTAACACTTACTTATTATCTGGGAAAATAATCAATAAAAAAAACATTTCTACAAAAGAATGTGGTTTCTAAATTTAACCTGTTATTTTAATAATTCACAAACTGTGTTGACCTTTGATCTGTAACCCTTCATGCTAACATGCTAACATGCTAACACAGCTGATCAATAAATAAACATTCTTAGCTGAAACTATTCTTGTATTGTTAGCTGCTCATGACCCCTCTGCTAGGTTGCTAACATGCTAACAGCAAGTTTCTACTTATTCTTGCACTTTTGACTTCCCCAGCATGCTAACACATTTTGGTGCTAACAGGAAGTAGCTACCTGGTTCCGTAGTCCACCACCACAGCGTCGCGGGCGGTGCCGGTGACGGCGTCGTGGTGTTGAAACAACGCCAGGTTCCGTCTCCCGGCCGTCAGCCGCTGGAAGTGTTCACGCGCCGGGAAACCCGCGACCAGCTGACCGTTACCATGGAAACGACGCATTTCAGCCAATGTCAGGCTAAAAAGGATTTCTGTCGCTCTGACGGAGGAAACGTGAACAAAAAGACAAGAAGAAGAAACAAACTGAAAACAGGATAAACTGAACTTATAAAATGTATACACATTTAAAAACAAAATAAAATAAACACTGAAATATGTTTATGATTAAATCAGCTGTTTATATGATTATTATAAAATTATTTTACCAAAACAAAAAGTTTAAAACATTACAAAATATTAATAATGCTGATTAATAATCATTAAATGAGTCTGAACATTTATCTGATTAACACACAAAAAAAGAAACACTCTAAACAATGAGACCAGAACAAAATATAAAATATATAAAATACATAAAGACATATAAAAACATATAAATACTGCAAAGTTGTTTTCAAATGTCTCACTGAGTAAAAACTTATTTCTCTCTTCTTCTTTTACAATTCAACACAATTCCCAAGAAAAGACGTCCAGAAGAAAAGTGTTTGATCTGAAATGAATCGAAGGATAAAGAAAGAGAGGAAGGCTTCGGCTGTGGTCTGACTGTATCTGTATGACAAGAGATAAAACCTGTGGGATAACGTACCTCAGCGTGGCCTCCATGGTTCTGTCGAGGCGTTTGTAAAACGGTCTGGACGTGAAGTATCCGCTCCAGTAATGATCGTCACGGTCGGCGTACGTGAAGAAGTCGCCGCGGAGCGTCGGCAGCGTGGAACCTGCTGCGCTCAGACGCCGACGGAGAGCCGAGAAGTAATCTGACAGAGTCCCGAAGCGAGCCTGGAAACAGACAAGAGAAGAAGAAGAAGTGATGAGAGCCTGGAAACAGACAAGAGAAGAAGAAGTGATGAGAGCCTGGAAACAGACAAGAGAAGAAGAAGTGATGAGAGCCTGGAAACAGACGAGAGAAGAAGAAGTGATGAGAGCCTGGAAACAGACGAGAGAAGAAGAAGTGATGAGAGCCTGGAAACAGACAAGAGAAGAAGAAGTGATGAGAGCCTGGAAACAGACAAGAGAAGAAGAAGTGATGAGAGCCTGGAAACAGACGAGAGAAGAAGAAGTGATGAGAGCCTGGAAACAGACGAGAGAAGAAGAAGTGATGAGAGCCTGGAAACAGACAAGAGAAGAAGAAGTGATGAGAGCCTGGAAACAGACGAGAGAAGAAGAAGTGATGAGAGCCTGGAAACAGACAAGAGAAGAAGAAGTGATGAGAGCCTGGAAACAGACGAGAGAAGAAGAAGTGATGAGAGCCTGGAAACAGACGAGAGAAGAAGAAGTGATGAGAGCCTGGAAACAGACAAGAGAAGAAGAAGTGATGAGAGCCTGGAAACAGACGAGAGAAGAAGAAGTGATGAGAGGCTGGAAACAGACGAGAGAAGAAGAAGTGATGAGAGCCTGGAAACACACGAGAGAAGAAGAAGTGATGAGAGGCTGGAAACAGACAAGAGAAGAAGAAGTGATGAGAGGCTGGAAACAGACGGGAGAAGAAGAAGTGATGAGAGCCTGGAAACAGACGAGAGAAGAAGAAGTGATGAGAGCCTGGAAACAGACGAGAGAAGAAGAAGTGATGAGAGCCTGGAAACAGACGAGAGAAGAAGAAGAAGTGATGAGAGCCTGGAAACAGACGAGAGAAGAAGAAGAAGTGATGAGAGCCTGGAAACAGACGAGAGAAGAAGAAGAAGTGATGAGAGCCTGGAAACAGACGAGAGAAGAAGAAGAAGTGATGAGAGCTGAGAGGATGAAGGATCGATCAGCTGTGTCATGACAACACGTTCAGAATTTAAATGTCTTTAAATGAACAAACTAAGATGGAGGACGAGTCTCGGCCCGGAACTTCTGGTGCTGATCCAGATGAAGAGACAAAGCAGGAAGAACTTTGGACATTTTTCAACATTTTGGTGAATATCTGAGAAATAATGATGGATCAGGACGAGCCTGACTGAACAGAAGAGAGCTGTCGGACCTTGGCGAAGGTATACACTCTACTGAGTGCCTCTGTAGTAAATCACATGATGAGTGTGGCTGACTCCGCCCCTCAGCCCCGCCCCCCTCACAGGTGTCTCGGGTGTTCACCTTGATGTGGAGCTCCGGGTGCTGCTCGAAGTAGTCGAAGAGTTTCTGGTAGTTGCTGAACTGAGCGTCCCACTCAGACGAGTCCGTGAAGCGAAAGTCGTCACCGAGCGGAACCAGAAGGACCGGAGAGCGAAAGAGACGAGACTTCTGACGGTACTGATCCAACAGGAGGAGAGCTCTGAGACGACACAGGGACACATTACACACAACACCTGGACCACAGTCACACCTGGACCTGTCACACCTGGACCCGTCACACCTGGAAACTCAAATATCTGGCCCCGCCCCCTGCTTACCTTTCCTGGACATTCTGCTCTGTGATTGGCTGCGGTGATATCCTCCATGGACAGTAGACCCGCCCCCCTGGCAGGCGGTGGAAATCGAACTGACAACAGATCGACGGGTTCGGACCGCACGTGTGCGGTACATCGTAGCTGTAGAACGGCATCATGTGACACGTGATGTCACTGCGGGGGGAGGGGTCTGACAAACAGGAAGTGGGCGGAGTTAGAGAAGCAGAACAGAAACAGAACCTCGTCAGGTCTTTTCTTACTTTATTCTTTATTCTTCACTGTTTTTAATTTTTTCCTGATTTATTATTTCAGCTCCTTAAAATGTTTTTCTTTCTTTCACTTTTTTATTCTCTTGTTCTCTGTGGTTGTTTCTCGTCTCTTGTCCAAACTCACCCCAGCTCTGTCGCCACTGAAACTCCAGCGTCTGTTGCCGGGCGAAGTGCTTCTTGACGGCGTAGTGAACTCGCTGGATGACCATGTCCTGGAGCCCCGCCCCCTTCAGCAGGTAGGCCATAGAGGGAGAGTGGCCGAATGGATCTACAGCCCAACCGCTGCTCGGCTTCACACCTGGACAGAGAGGCGGAGTTTAAAACGATGACAGGTCAGATGATGTCACAGTCAGAGAGAGGAAGTGAAGCGAGATGAACCGATGTGTCGCTGGATCCACTGGTGTCCCTCGATCAGCTGATCCAGCAGAGCGAAGTAATGCGAGTTCGCTTCGTCCGCCATCACCCAGCCGCCCGTCACCAGCTCCAGCTGCCCCGCCCTCACCAGACTGACCAATCACAGAGCAGGAACAAAACAGAGACACACATGATGATGAACAAATGACGACATGTAAATATTAATGAACATGATCAAACACAAGAAGATAATAAGAAAAATCACACTGAGTTTTATTCATTATAACATTAATGAGGTAAAAACACAAACTGTCTCCATCAGTGAATAAACCAGCTGTTCTCAGAGGACAACAAGGTCTCAGAACACTGTCTGAAGCTAGAGAGGTGGCAGGGTCCGCCACATGTTAACACAGTGAAACTCCTTTAAGGTCAGTTTGATTGTTGAGTTTGTTTTCTTTCTCCTCTCATTATAAAAATATGTTGTTCCAGGTGTTTTCTCCACGCACATCGTGTTTGTTTGTAGATTCAGAAATAAAAACAGGTTTTTCTTCAGATTTGAGAAGAAACAGACAGAAACTTGTGTTAAAGGTGCGATATGTAAAAACTGACCACCTGTTGAATTCACACTCCAAACAACTATAGGTAGCCAACTGCTGCTAACTGCTGCTAACTGTGCTCTCCTCATGACTGTAGCTACTGTTAGCTTGTTAGCTGAGTTAGCTGTGCAGTTGGATGAACCACAGGAGCTTTGGACCGCTGGGAGAAGTTTCAGGCCCGGGCTAGCTGTTAGCATGCTAACATCAGTGGACAGACAGAAAACATGGATCTTTGAGATGATGTCATCACTGTTGTTTCTTCACTTCCTGCTGATCACTTTAATTAAGTCTAAATTGTTTTAAACTTGCATTCCTTCGTCTTGCACCTTAAACAGAAAGCTGGAACACAATTTTAAAGACGTTTTTGATGATGTCATCTGTTTTCTGTTTCCTGGTTGGTTCAGATTTTGAACAGTTACCGTTTGACCATCTCTCTCTTCTGCTCGTCGATGTCGTTCCACCATTTAGAGAAATAACTGATTTCTGCCCAGATCATCTTCCTCCTGAGGAACACAGAGCACGAGGCCGTCAGTCACACACACGCCTGCTGGGAGACGCCTACAGGTGAGCTACAGTTACCTGCTGGGTGACGCCTACAAGTGAGCTACAGTTACCTGCTGGGTGACACCTACAGGTGAGCTACAGTTACCTGCTAGGTGACGCCTACAGGTGAGCTACAGTTACCTGCTGGGTGACGCCTACAGGTGAGCTACAGTTACCTGCTGGGTGACGCCTACAGGTGAGCTACAGTTACCTGCTGGGTGACGCCTACAGGTGAGCTACAGTTATCTGCTGGGTGAGGGCTACAGGTGAGCTGCAGTTACCTGCTGGGTGACACCTACAGGTGAGCTGCAGTTACCTGCTGGGTGAGGGCTACAGGTGAGCTACAGTTACCTGCTGGGTGACACCTACAGGTGAGCTACAGTTACCTGCTGGGTGAGGGCTACAGGTGAGCTGCAGTTACCTGCTGGGTGACACCTACAGGTGAGCTACAGTTACCTGCTGGGTGACACCTACAGGTGAGCTACAGTTACCTGCTGGGTGAGGGCTACAGGTGAGCTACAGTTACCTGCTGGGTTAGGGCTACAGGTGAGCTACAGTTACCTGCTGGGTGACACCTACAGGTGAGCTGCAGTTACCTGCTGGGTGAGGGCTACAGGTGAGCTGCAGTTACCTGCTGGGTGAGGCCTACAGGTGAGCTACAGTTACCTGCTGGGTGACACCTACAGGTGAGCTGCAGTTACCTGCTGGGTGAGGGCTACAGGTGAGCTACAGTTACCTGCTGGGTGACACCTACAGGTGAGCTACAGTTACCTGCTGGGTGAGGGCTACAGGTGAGCTGCAGTTACCTGCTGGGTGACACCTACAGGTGAGCTACAGTTACCTGCTGGGTGACACCTACAGGTGAGCTACAGTTACCTGCTGGGCGAGGGCTACAGGTGAGCTACAGTTACCTGCTGGGTGACACCTACAGGTGAGCTACAGTTACCTGCTGGGCGAGGGCTACAGGTGAGCTACAGTTACCTGCTGGGCGAGGGCTACAGGTGAGCTACAGTTACCTGCTGGGTGACACCTACAGGTGAGCTGCAGTTACCTGCTGGGTGACACCTACAGGTGAGCTACAGTTACCTGCTGGGTGACACCTACAGGTGAGCTACAGTTACCTGCTGGGCGAGGGCTACAGGTGAGCTACAGTTACCTGCTGGGTGACACCTACAGGTGAGCTACAGTTACCTGCTGGGTGAGGGCTACAGGTGAGCTGCAGTTACCTGCTGGGTGACACCTACAGGTGAGCTACAGTTACCTGCTGGGTGACACCTACAGGTGAGCTGCAGTTACCTGCTGGGTGACACCTACAGGTGAGCTACAGTTACCTGCTGGGTGACACCTACAGGTGAGCTGCAGTTACCTGCTGGGTGAGGGCTACAGGTGAGCTACAGTTACCTGCTGGGTGACACCTACAGGTGAGCTACAGTTACCTGCTGGGTGAGGGCTACAGGTGAGCTGCAGTTACCTGCTGGGTGACACCTACAGGTGAGCTACAGTTACCTGCTGGGTGACACCTACAGGTGAGCTACAGTTACCTGCTGGGTGAGGGCTACAGGTGAGCTACAGTTACCTGCTGGGTTAGGGCTACAGGTGAGCTACAGTTACCTGCTGGGTGACACCTACAGGTGAGCTACAGTTACCTGCTGGGAGACACCTACAAGTGAGCTACAGTTACCTGCTGGGTGACACCTACAGGTGAGCTACAGTTACCTGCTAGGTGACGCCTACAGGTGAGCTACAGTTACCTGCTGGGTTAGGGCTACAGGTGAGCTACAGTTACCTGCTGGGTGACGCCTACAGGTGAGCTGCAGTTACCTGCTGGGTGACAGCTACAGGTGAGCTACAGTTACCTGCTGGGTGACACCTACAGGTGAGCTACAGTTACCTGCTAGGTGACGCCTACAGGTGAGCTACAGTTACCTGCTGGGTGACGCCTACAGGTGAGCTACAGTTACCTGCTGGGTGAGGGCTACAGGTGAGCTACAGTTACCTGCTGGGTGAGGGCTACAGGTGAGCTACAGTTACCTGCTGGGTGAGGGCTACAGGTGAGCTACAGTTACCTGCTGGGTGAGGGCTACAGATGAGCTACAGTTACCTGCTGGGTGACGCCTACAGGTGAGCTACAGTTACCTGCTGGGTTAGGGCTACAGGTGAGCTACAGTTACCTGCTAGGTGACGCCTACAGGTGAGCTACAGTTACCTGCTGGGTGAGGGCTACAGGTGAGCTACAGTTACCTGCTAGGTGACGCCTACAGATGAGCTACAGTTACCTGCTGGGTGACGCCTACAGGTGAGCTACAGTTACCTGCTGGGTGAGGGCTACAGATGAGCCAAAGTTACCTGCTGGGTGACACCTACAGGTGAGCTACAGTTACCTGCTGGGTGACGCCTACAGGTGAGCTACAGTTACCTGCTGGGTGAGGGCTACAGATGAGCTACAGTTACCTGCTGGGTGACGCCTACAGGTGAGCTACAGTTACCTGCTGGGATGAGGGCTACAGGTGAGCTACAGTTACCTGCTAGGTGACGCCTACAGGTGAGCTACAGTTACCTGCTGGGTGACGCCTACAAGTGAGCTACAGTTACCTGCTGGGTTAGGGCTACAGGTGAGCTGCAGTTACCTGCTGTCCTCACTCAGCTTGATCAGCATGTTGTTCAGGATGTGTCTCGTCTGATCCTGATAGTAACCGTCGAACGTCTTCAGCCAGCCTGACACACACACACACACACACACACACACACACACAGACAGACACACACACACATTAAATATCTGATCACATTGATCACTGACAGGTTCGATCCGTCTGGTCGTTGTGTTGTTTCTCACCCGGGTCGTTGTGCGAGTGAGGAACCAGAAAAAGTTCCAGAGGCTGCTCATCCCACTCGTTACCGTGGTAACTGATCTCGAAACCTTGTTTCCAGGCGCCGCCATCAGGATTATCAAACGGGAGGAGGTCGTAAACATCCAGCAGCTGAAACACACACATGAACACAGTGAAGTCTGTTTAACACAGTTTTCATCTGAAGCTCCTCAGTGACATCAGTGACATCATGGAGCTAACAGCTGTTAGCATGTTAAGCTAACCTGCACGCCGTCCGTTTCGTCCTTCATCTCATTGGCCAATCGGCAGCCAGGCAGTGTGCCATCTTGGCTGTGGGCGGAGTCTGAGCTCACATTAGCCCCTCCTCCTTTTCCCCATGATGCCTTGTGGGGGAGCAGATAGTCCCGCAGCGTAGCAACCAGGCGGTTGTTGTCGCTAAGGAGACGCTCCAACTCGTCGATCTTCTGCTGGAGGCGGGACAAATCCTGCAGACAGAGACCGTGATTGGTTTAAGAAACTTTTTGTTTGTAATGACACAAATGACGACAAAATATACAGACTCAAAAGCTTGATAATTTAATAATCATTAATTATTCAATTATTATTTAAGTTGTTTAAATATGTTTATGTAATAAAACATTTAATATTGAAATTCCTCTGCTGACTTTCAAAGACGAGAAACTACAATCCGTCCGGCGACTTCGCTGTGACTCACGTTGTCTACCTGTCCACCAGGTGTGTCTGGATGCTCCCGAAGCTCCGCCCCCTGCATCAGCTCCAGCATGCGGTACAGTGACATCACAGCCAAGCAGAAGACTCCGCCCACCAGCACGGTCAGGAGCCGACTCGTCTTCATCACTGAGCAGCGAGTATCAAAAATGAAGCGATAAAAAAATCATTAATAAAACATTTTGATAAAAACAGCAACAAGTCCTGGACGACACACTGCCCATGTGCATTATGGGAACTGTAGGAGGCAGTGTTACCTCCAGTAGACCTGTGATGAGGAGTTATTATCAGCCGCACAAAACTAATTTTACAACTTTACTGACAACTGAAATGTTGTCTTTCTCATTCTTAAAACAAAAAATCCCTAAATCTTTGAAATGACACAAAAAATAACAGACTGAATTTATTTGAGTTCTGGACATAAAAAAGACTGAATGTTAAAGTTTCATGTTAAAGATTTATTGATCAACAGATTCAAAGTTATCAGCTCTCTGAAGATCCTCATGTCTGATTCTATCAACAGTCAGTTTCACTTTGCAGACTTTCATATGATCAAAGTAAGATTTGAGTTTCATCACAGAATCCAAACAAACACTCGCTCTCTGTTCTCCTGCAGACAAACAGGACCGACCGGTTCTGCAGAGACACCGAGGCCGTCGTCCTGCAGCCACGACTATGGAAGTCCTTATTGATCAGTGATAGTAATCTAGTCATCAATATCCAGTCTGACATTTAATTAACTCTTTAACTGCCTCAAGTAGAAACAAACTTCACCTCTGACACACAAACTCTGATGACACACACTGGCACAGTAACTAAGTAAGTAAATGTACTTAGTTACTCTCCATGTTCAACACACTGATCAATGATGATGTAATCAAGTCCAGGTGAAGCGTTTGTCATCACCTCAGTTACACAGAGAACGTGTAAGTTGAGTTTTGTGTTCCTACTGAACAGGACAGGAAGGAAAAGTACTCTGAAAAGTAACGAGTAACTCCAGCTGATAGTGTAATGGAGTAAGAAGCACATGTTCCCTCTGAGGAGCAGAACAAACATGTTGTATATGATGTTTGCAGCAGCAGCGTCCTCACTGATCACTCAGGTGTTTCACAGGACACAAGATCAGTAAAACGTGTCTGCAGTAAAGTGTCCGTCGTGTCTACAACATTAGTTCCGGCTTCATTTCCTGCCGGAGGTTAAAGAGCGGACACACTTCATCTGCTGTTAATATTCAGTGTTAGCTCCTCTGCTAACTGAGCTCGTCGCCTCCTGCAGCTCGAACATGTCTCCAGAACAAATTTATAAACTTTATACTTTAAACTGAAATTCAAACCTTCCGCTCAGCACTTCCGCCTCGGACAAACTGCAGCAGGTCTCGCGCTCCGGTGTGTTTCACCTGTCCCGTGACGTTTTGCCCGTCCTGTGACGTAGCTGTCAGTCTTCAGCTCAACAAAACAGAAAAATAAAGTAAATGAAATTAAAATAAAGTCAGTTTGTGTCCGCAGCGCGCGCCTGCTGCTGCTGCGCCTGCTCCCTGCCGTTTGTTTTGCTTCCGGGTTGGTTCAGCTGACTCAGCGCTGCGGACACAGCACTTCCGGTGAGGGGGGGTCCGTTTCCGGCCAGCTGTTCTGACACCTCTGGAATGTAACTAAGTACATTTACTCAGGTACTGTTCGTTACTGGAGTACCAGTACTTTCTTCTTCTACTCAGCTGAATGTATCTGATAGTAACTAGTTACTCTTCAGATTACCTGCCGGTCCAGTGAAGAGCACGTTGAAGATGTGTTGAAGATGAATGTTTGTGTTGTAAAAAAGTCACACTAGAGTAAAGAATGTGATATTATATATGTATATATATTATATTGTAATGAAGTATCAAAAGTAAAGTAACTAATACATGTCGGCTGAGTAATCTGTAATCTCTGCTTCTCTACATTCAACACAACACAGTAATCTGTAGAGTAACTAAAGTTATCAAATATGTTCAGTGGAATAACTAAAGAACAAGGTGTTCTAAAATGATAATAAAAGTACTGTACCTGAGTAAATGTACTTAGTTACAATCCAGCACTGCCTTATATTGGCAGCTCTGCTGATGGAGCAGAAATAATATTCAGACACCATCAGCATGAATCTGATATGGACTGCTCAGCACCAGAACCTCTTCCTGTCATCTGTAATCTGCAATATGTAATCTGTAATCTGTAATCTGTAATATGTAGTCTGTCATTTGTAATCTTTAATTTTTTGTCTGTAATCTGTAATTTGTAATCTGTAGTCTGTACTCAAGTGAAGGACAAGTTTCACAGTGACCTGCTCTCAGTTTTTATTTGAGTATATTGTGTTCATAAGTGGTGTAATCACATTACTTCAGTCTTGTAAAAAGTACTCAGCCATACTTAAGTACAAAGTAAAGATATGGTTTTAAAATGGTGGAAGTCAAACATCAGAACATTACTGGACTGTAACTGACATTGTTGCACTGTAAATGTTTTCATCTCTACACAGCTGTGAGGACGAGCAGCTCTGTGGTGTTACTGATTAAACACAAATATTGATTTGTTCCTTGATTATGAAATATTGATAAACCTCACGTCTCAGGTGTGTTCAGGTGTCAGGGGAGGGACAGAAACATGGACGCCTCTGTAGAATGACCCCTGTGCTGCTGTTGGGCTCTGAACCCATCAGGCCATCACGTCTGTCTGGTTCTGGTTGATATGATGGGTGACATCATCAGACGTAACCTCCGGCCTGAACCTTGCGGCCTAGATTCAGACCTGCTGAAGTTCAGTGAATGTTTCCTGCCTCCAGGACTGCTGCGAGCCATTTTGCTGCCATAAGCTTAAATTCCTTTATTTCTGCCGTTGAGAGTCGTTTATGTGCTTCGAGTTTTGTTTGTTATTGCACTTTCTTGGTTTGTTGAAGTTGATTGTAGTCTGTCTGGTTGGGTATGTGTGGATTGTGTGAGCGTGTGCATGTGTTGGCTCTAAGCTCTGACATGCATCAAAATAAATCAAATAAACTGAAAATTACAAATAAACAAATCGTACTGTAAAGAAGGATTGGCTGACTATGGCCATCCTGAAATACTGTTGCTGGTGCAGGAAGATTGAGCCACCATAAATGATCTGTTAGAATCAACGTTCAGGAGTTCAGATGCTGTGCAATTGTTTTATTGTAGAATGAACAACAGTTAATTTGGTGTGGTTTCCTAGAAAGGAATAAACAGAAATAATTAGTTACAAACTCAGACTGGTGACTGTACAAAGGAAATTCATAATGGTAAATTATATTTGATTTAAGCAAAGGGCTCTTAGCACCACCATAAGTGCATCATAAGTGAAAGTCAACCATAATTATCATTAATAGAGCACTCAGTGGACCAATCTCCTAACATATGTGATCAGCAACCAAACAGTATCTCCCACAATGTGTACAAACCTAAAGTAACATCACATCAACGAACACAAAGTCATGACAATACCTACATGAGCATGTACGCACACATTACTGAGGGACAAAGACTGGCTGTGTGGGAGAAGGTCAGGTATACAGGGGGATAACAGGTGGCTTGATTAGATTAGGCTAATATCACTTAATCAATTGATATCCAAAATAATGTTCTATAGCGTGTCAGTAAGTGTTGAGTATCGAAACAAAACAGAGCAGAGCAGTGAAAGACTGTGTGCTCTCAGCATCACTGTGTGGTGCACACCTGCATGCAACGAGTGACCTGATCATTAAGGCCTTTCGGTAGTACCACTGGTCAACACCAGGTGGTGACATTTCTCATGTATTTAAAGAGTAACTCAAAATCCAACATTACTTATCTATCAACTATTTGATAAATCTAATCTAATCTAATCTTGAAGCATAATAGAATGAGTTGCAATATTGCACACAATTCAACAATAATGTTGCTTTATATGATTCATAATGACAATTTATATTTATATCTTACCTACAATGAGAGCAAAATGATACACATTACACAAGACTACATTTCTGAATGTTAAACATTATTATTTTACCTTTTAATTGAATACAACTTAAATATGGTTATGAGAGCATTTTGCCTACTACAAAACATTTCTCTATTTGATTTGATTTAGATGTGGAGGGTACCGACCTGGAGCTGGGAAGCTGACCACCAGCAAGGTCCCGTTAATTATGATGGCCTACCAGCATAGTGTTGCTGGTGATGTTGCTGAGGAAGCTGGTTCCATACTGGTGCTGCACCAGCATACCAGCACCAGCACAGGTGTTCCCTGGTGCTGGTATACCTGAGCCTGAGTTCTGTTCAATCAGCATCTTGATCTGCCACCTGTCAGCTGGATGGATTATTTTATTGGATTTTAACAAATGTGTGCTCAACATCTGAAAGAAGAAATTATTTTGCGTACATACAAAAGAAAAACTTTATAAAATAGTTAACTGAAACTTGGAATGGAATGGAAGCAACAAACAAAGTGTTTTATATTTCTGTATATTTGTGCAGTATTTACAGTTTGTTTCCTCAAATGAGCCCAAAATCTCGCAGGTTTGAAGCTTGTATTCAGTAAACGTGGTGTTCTGTGACGAGCTCACTGACTCTGTGCCTGTATTCACTCCTCATACTGCAATATGAGACAAGTTGTTGACACATGCTGGTCACCAGCATACCAGCAGCAAAACACAACATATGCTGGGTTTTCCAGCAGGGTTGTGATATATATATATATGCAAGTGTACAATATTTCTATACTGAAATAATATCGGCATTGTAATTATTATGACTATGATGATTTTTCATTATGATGTTTTTGGTGCCCTATGCACAGCGTGATGTGTGTGGTGGGAGCGGCGCCGCCTGTATTAGAATTCAAATCTGCACCGACCGGTTCGACCGTCACTGACTCAGCTGCATATACATGATGTTTATAACACACCAACACTGGACTGATTCACTGAGGACTTTGTGTTTCTCACTGACGGCGTTCAGCAGATAAACAGTCAGATGTTTCCTCAGCAGCTGCTGGAGACCAGAAACAGCCACCAGAGACAGAAGAAGACTGGACCTCATGAGAAGGCTCAGAGACACATCAGCTCTCAGAACCACAGCTCAGGTTGAACAATGTGGAGAGACCTGCTGATCAGGATTTCTTTCTGATCAAATTCTTTTCAACAAAGCAAAACATTTGATTCATCTGCAGTCAAGCAGATTAAAGCCCACACCTGTCTGCCACACCTGAGCTGGAGATGATTTCATGTTCCCAGACGATTTGTTTCTCTTCTTGTTCTTATAAACCTCAGAGACTCTGATGGTCAGAGGCGTTACAACGTTGAAGTTGAAGGATTTTCGTCACAGTGACATGGAAATGTTTAAGATAAGTGTAAGCAGCCTCTCTGATCATAAAGTCTGGGTGTTTAATGGGGTCAACGTGTCTTACAGTCTAAATAACAGCAGGAAACAGACCTCAGACCAGCTCTGTGTTGGTCTGTGTCACTGTGACCTGATGCCGCCTCACTTTAAGACCAACCAGGTGAGCACAGGTACATTTGCTATGTACACAATGTGGGCATGAAAAAGACATCTGTGTCAGTCTGAATCCAACAAGCTGTGTGCTGCATGACAGAGTCCTTTAATTCAACATGTTACACAGACCTCAGTTTCACCTCTGCTGTCTAACGTTTGTGCAGCGTTATTCCAACGTAGCATCGAGACTTGACCTGATGTCATCTGGAGTGAAAACACCAAACATGGTATTTCTGATTCACTTTAACAGAAGTTACACTGTCAGGAGTTTTTACTGCTGTGACAAACTAAAGAGACTTTATTCAGACACAAAAGAGCGTAAATATGATGTTCCAACACTTATTGCAGCTTCTCTCCTAACAGTTGTCTGTTATCACTATAATGACTCTGCAGAACAGTTTGGGCTCGTTTGCCTTCACCTACACATTCTTTATTCAGTTAATCCTCTGGTGTCTGCGGTAATCAGGTGGGAGCATCAAAAAGAAAACTGAAAGTAGGTGAAGCTGACAGAGGGAGGTGACAGAGGGAGGTGAAGCTGACAGAGGGAGGTGACAGAGGGAGGTGACAGAGGGAGGTGACAGAGGGAGGTGACAGAGGGAGGTGAAGCTGACAGAGGGAGGTGGCATTCTGTCTCCTCGACATCACAGAGCTTCCTGAAGTCATCAACAGGTAAAAGACTTTGAGACACGACAGACGAAATACTTTCAAATGTAACGATCAGGACTTTAACCAACGTCCAAAGATTCACTTTGCATATAACTCACATGTATACATGCAGTTTATAGTGGTTGTAATCTTTTTTTAATGAAATATTTGTCACTTGATATTCAGATACAGGATACAATAGACTGATATTCTCGTGCATACAAACAATATGAGAGACAAACTCAAGTCATCAGTCAGTGTGATGGCTGTAAACACAAATACTGTGGAGCCACTAGTGCTGATGGACTGTGACTGTCCTCCTGCTGCTAAAGGACGACATGGATGGAAGAATTGAAAACAACACTTACAACTTGTTTTCTGTGACAGAAATACAAACTTTCCTGTTCTTCCTCTCGGTTGCTGTGATTTATTGTTGAATGTAGAAACCCACAGATGTGACGGCTGATAGTACTCAGTATTCCACCCACGACACGTATGACATTTTCCTCACCCAGAGAAATATGACAGTCATGTTGAATAACCTGTTAACACATCCTGTGATAGATGCATCTTGTGTTTAGAGTGCAAAGAGAAACTAAACTCACCTGGAGGAACATGTTATTCACACAAGCAGTAAACTAAAGCCTCCTGTGGTCAAAATGAGTATTACAGAAACAAACACAGAACATTTAGCCTCAACTTTCCTCTTTAAAAATGTTCACTAGGTTTCAGTTTTTCTTTTTGCAACCTGCTCAAGACATAAAAATAAGAAATAAGTAAATGTTTTTTATGAGGAGACAGTAACAAGATGTATAAGTTCCTATACAATCTATCAAAGAGACACAATATATAAGATGTCGGTCCTAAAGACAGCTGGTGAAGATATCCTGCTGCTGCTCAGGACGCTCCTGCTCTGTGAATTTCTGTTAATGATCTTTAATGAGAGCAACATCCCAAAAATGACTCAATCCTTCTTTTATTGATAGAGGTTCTGGGGAGGACCATGAATGTGTTTCCATATTTAAGGACCTTCCTTCCCGGTCGGCGCCTGGAACCCAAACAACCAGGCATTGCCACGGCAACAAAGTGAGTGTCATTAACACAATTAACCTTAAAATATATAAAATGTGACGTCTTTGCATTTAAATGTTCACTGGACCTTCTATATGTTGTTGAGGTGTGTGTGTACTTACATTAATGTTCAAGCCAAAGAAATCAAGTTTCCTGAAAGTAACGGTGAGTTTCAACCAGTGACGGACTGGGAACAAAAAACGTCTCTGGCATTTTCACCCACCAGCGGCCCACGGAAGGGGGGTGCGCGCGCCCACGCGCACGCGCAATTTTTGACGCACATAAAGAACAGGCACTTTTGATAGCTCCGGTGATAGAAAACGTAAATTCCCAAGCTATAAACAACTACACCCCAATACATCAAACACATTAATAAATCATCAGAGCAGCCGCTCCATAATACAAACGTGTCTTACCGTCACGCAGTCATCCATGTCTACCTCTTCATCCTCCTCTTGCTCATATTCCTCACTGTCTTTCTCCCTGGTGAGCTGGTGCTAGCAGTATTAGCACTAGTGCTAGCTGAAGCTGCACTTGATTTTAAAAAACAAATCAGTCGGTTTGCAGCATTTTTCACCGTCAACCAACAGTGCTCTCTGAGATTTCTCTCTTTTTCTCCGCTCCACCTTGTGTCGCTTGATACCTCGATTCTTTTTTTTGCTCGCTTAAACTCAGTCAACTTCCAACTTCCAACAACCACACTCAGACGGTCCACTCGATTCAGGCTTGAAATTCCCAGAAGGCATTGCTTCATTTTAACTTTTGCAAACAACTTTTCAAATAAAAAATGCGGGTAGATTTGTTTTATTTCAAACCATGCACGTTTTTGAACATCTGAATGAGACATTTCGCTACAAAACAATGCAGAGTGATATAAAAGTTTGTGCCTGTAGAAGGTAACCATGACTGTGATACAGAGACTCGTATGTGGCATGTAAGTATTGATTGGATCATGGCAAAACTCACCTTCTAGAATTTGGAGAAATATGGCTTATAAACTAGAATGATGCTTAAAATAATTATAAGAAACGATCTTGAAACAGTTCTGAAAATATTCCGCCGCTATCAGCTCCGCTTTATATTTTATTATTTTTATTTGTTAACTTATTGATTTGCGGCCGCGGCCGCCTATTGATGCAGCCACCGCTTTATGTTTATTCATTTAATTATTTATTTATTTATTTGTGATGCGGCCGCAGTGGCATTTGCCCACATTGCCCAATGGCCAGTCCGTCCCTGGTTTCATCTGTTGATGTAACTTCAGGAGAGTCAGAGAGAGAAGAACCTAAAACATTACCTCATCTGAGTCACAAACACAGATTTATATCAGCAGTGCTGGATGTTTAACAGTCAAGACAACAATTATATGTGGTGTGTTTAAAACTAAATTAAAACAAAGTGCAGTTCGACATAAAAGCCAGATATGTTACACTTTCACAGTAGCTTTAGGGTCTCATGATGATTCTGTCGTGTCTCTGATTTCATGCCTTTGTGTTGTGTCTTATGTTTTGATTGTCCATGCCTTCCTGTATTCTCCTCTATGATCTTCCCTCTGTCTTCTCCCCTTCCTCCTCGCATGTTTGTCTCCCTGTGTCTGTCAGTGTTACCTCCCCTGTGCTTCCCCCCTCGTTACCTCCCCTGGCCTCCCCCCTCCTCACCTGCTCCTTGTCTCCTCATCAGTGTGTCTCTGTATTTAAGTCTTTGTTTTCCCGTCACTTCCTGTCAGGTCGTTGCTTCTGTCTGCATCATGTCCTTCCAGAGTGCCTTCTGTTTCCAGTCTCCCCATGGTATGGGCTCTTTGGATTTTGATTCTTGCATCATGCTTTTTTGATTTAAACCTTTTGTTTGCACTTTGTCTAGCATTTTTAGCCGTGATTGCTACTTTGCTTTTGATCTCCCTTCATCTGTTTTTTGGCACCTGGCTCCCTTGGTTTTTGTATCGTTCAGCTTTGAGAATAAGGTCCTGTACACACAGACGAAAACAATCTTTTTTTCCTCAGTCTTCCTCGGCATCGTTTCAAGAATATTTGTGTCCAGACGGGGTAACTGAAAATGATTGAAAACGCTGTAGTTATATTCCAGCCTATAGGTAAAATTCACCAAAGACGGAGAAGAAGGGATGGAGCATAAAGCTTGCACGCGGTAAACAAACAGACAGTAGACGGAGAAACCAGACACAAGAAGAAAAAGGCGAAAATGGCGAGTGCCAGTAAACCAGAATGGTTTATGTGGACCATTAATCAGGTCAAACTGTTGCTGTAACTCGCACTCGACTACAAGGAGAGTAAGTTGTTGGATTGTATGGATGTAGCATCCGTACAATCCAAATCCAAGGTCTGTGTCTGCGGTCGAAAGAGGGACCCTGATGGGTCTGCTTCTCCGTCTGGCCTGAACCTCTCAAACTGCTTTGCATCCCTGTCGGCTGACAACCCGGCTCATCCAGATGACCCCTGCCACTTCCCTTCGCCCGATGACGACAACACCTGCTGCTCCCTCCTGCCCGGCAGTGACACCAGCTGACCAAGATAACCCTCCTCGCCTGGGTCTGAACCAGCGGCTCCCATCCAGATACAAAACCTCCTCCTCGTGGCGCCGGATCCTGAGAGATGCCGTAACGCGGTGCTCTGGTGCTCTTTCTCACACCAAGCCGGCTATTGATGCCATCCCGAGGGACGAAGCTACAACATCGCCACAGCACTCCCCTGCTCGGACACAGAGTTCTGAAAGCTCACAGCCATCGTCTCCTCGTCCTCTCTTCACTCCTACCACACTCATCATTGGAGACTCGATCACAAGGAAGATTCCCTTTTTCAACGCAGCCACACACTGCTTTCCTGAAACGACGGTGCCAGTTATCCTCGATAAGCTTCCCGTCCTACTATGCTCTCTTCCATCATCTATTAACTGGGTAATAGTTCATGTCGGATCCAACGACACGGCTCGTCTGCAGTCTGAATGGACAAAAAGGACTTTAATGCCCTCTTCAGCCTAAACAGCTGTGGAAAAGATGTCCGGCCATGGAGATGGGCGTTTCTCCAGAATCCTCAGTCTTAACACCTGGTTTCAGTCCACCTTCAGAATCCACAACATTGGTTTCATCGACAACTTCAGCCTGTTCTGGAACCGTCCTTCCCTTTTCCGTACCGACGGACTTCACCTGAACAGTCCCGGTAGCACAATATTAGCAGCTAACATCCAGCATGCTATCCAAACCGCTGCTCCCCGTGATTGACAGCTAACCTGCCCCGCCCCCCATCTGGAGCCTTCTTCTTCTTCTTCTTCTTCTTCTTCTTCTTCTTCTTCTTCTGTGGTAGAGGTTTGTTGGTGAAGAGCAAGAAGGAATTTCAAAACTATTTGAGTTTATCTTTTCTTACTGAGTCTTTATTGTATGATCATTGTTTTGTTATATCAGTTAGTTCATTGTTTAAAGTCCATTTAGTGGTTTTTGTGTGTTTTGTCGTGTCTCGTGGCGGGGATGGCGTCCGCTGAGACGCCACCTGTGTCACTGAGACAGGGAGTGAGGCTGGTGCCACCACACAGCTCCACCGTAGAGCAGGTGTTGTTGGCTGTGGGAGAGCAGATAGGCCACGGAAACATCCTTTATGCCTCCCGCATGAATAAAGCGCTCGTGGTGTTTTTGAAGGACCAGAGCTGTGTAAGTGAACTCATCGAGAGTGGTTTAACTTTAGATGAGGAGTTCTTTCCAGTTTCCCCGCTGGCTGTGCACTCTACACGGATAACCGTGTCCGGCGTTCCTCCTTTCATCCCGAACGAAGCGCTGGAACGAGAGCTGAAGCGGTTCTGTAAGTTTGCGAGTGGTTTTCGTACTGTTGCTTTGGGATGTAAAGATGTGAAATTAACAGCCGAGTGTTTCAAGAGATGAAGCAGGGAAGGAGAAGGTAAATGTTGTGAGTGTAGAGAAGGAAAGTAGGGCCGAACAGGCTAGGGCTAATACACCTGGGGAGGTGGAGCATAGCGCAACAGAGCAGGTGAAGCAGGACAGGTGGAGGCTGGTACAGCAGGACAGGTGGAGGCTGGTACAGCAGGACAGGTGGAGGCTGGTACAGCAGGACAGGTGGAGGCTGGTACAGCAGGACAGGTGGAGGCTGGTACAGCAGGACAGGTGGAGGCTGTTGATATGGAGCAGATAGAGCTGCAGTCTGGTGCTGGGCAGCAGACAGAGCTGGTACAGGCAGCTACAGATAACAGTCAGGTGATGGAAATGGACTCAGATGGTGAGGTCGACTCTGACAGTGTGTCTGTGGCAGACAGTGTCTCTCAGAACACAGACTTGTGTTCTCTTAAAGAGGTAAATGATTTCCTGGATGATTCCTTTGGCAGGTCAGTGGAAATAAGTGAGTATTTCCCTGACATTAAAAAGTTTATTCAGATGGTGAGCACTCTTCAGAAGGTTGTGGGGACAGACCTGTTGGATGAGAAGAGACCTTACCGTCCGAGAAAACATGTCACTGTTCTGAAAAAAGGTCTTAAAGGGACCAAAAAAACAAGGAAAATGAGACATTTGGAATTGTTGCACTGATGTCACTTTAGACAGGACAGGACAGGAGCTCCATCCTCAGTCGTCCTCTTTCCTGTCTCAGCTGCTAAATGAGACTAGTTTAGTGGATGTGTGGAGGATGAAACATCCTTCAGCTAAACAGTTCACTTGGGTGAAAATGTCAGATGGTAGGGTTAGTGCAGCCAGGTTAGACAGACTTTACGTGTCTGCTTCCTTTACAACTCGCACAGCCAACTGTCAAATCCTCCCTGCATCATTTGATTTTAGTAGATTTGTTTTTTTCTACTGGGAAACCTAGGTCCTTCTGGCATTTTAATGTTAAACTTTTATGTGATTTAAATTTCTGTGAAAACTTTCAATTGTTTTGGGCTAATTGGAGATCCAAGAAAGAGTCTTTTCCCTCCTTGAGTCAGTGGTTGGAGGCTGGAAAGGGTCAAATCAGGGTATTCTGTCAACCGTACACGTCCTACTCTACTAGAGATATTAGAGGGGCGATGGAGCAGTTGGAGTCAGAAATCAGGGAGTTAGAGAGCATGTCTGCTGAAAACACCGAACAGTTACTCCTAAAAAGGCAGCAGCTGAACTTGTTCCTTCAAGGGAAAGCTAAAGGAGCTCTGGTCCGAGCACGCTTCACCACTATAAGAGACATAGATGCACCAACCTCCTTCTTCTTCAACCTGGAGAGGTCTGTGGGCCAAAGGAAGCAGATGGTGTGTCTCTGTCTGCCTGATGGGAATTTGATCTCTGAAGCTGCTGAGATGAGGAGGCATGCAGTGTCCTTCTACTCAGACCTGTTCAAGGCAGAAGAGTGTGATGTGGATGCTACTAATGAACTTCTTCAAGGTCTTCCGCAGCTGAGTTCAGGAGAACGAGACACCCTGAGCTCTGACATCTGTTTAGAGGAGCTGACCTCTGCAGTGACACACGTGGCCTCAGGAAAGGCTCCAGGCATGGACAGCTTACCTGCAGACTTTTTAAAACATTTTTGGAGTTTTCTTGGACAGGACCTGCTGGACGTTTTTAAGGAATCTTTTGAGAAAGGAACTCTTCCAGCATCCTGTAGGCGCGCTGTGATCTCCTTGTTACCCAAGAAGGGAGATCTGACCCTGTTAAAGAACTGGAGACCTGTCGCTCTCTTATGTACAGACTATAAAATCTTGTCGAAGGTTTTAGCTAACAGACTGAAGGTTTACATTTAATTTTTTATTGGTACTGATCAATCGTATAGCGTCCCTGATAGATCAATACAGGACAATTTGTTTTTAATGAGAGACATTTTTGAAGTTTGCAAACTTTACAACATTAATGTGGGTATAATTTCTATTGATCAGGAGAAGGCGTTCGATCGTGTTGATCAATCTTTTCTTTTTGCCCCACTGCATGCGTTTGGTGTTGGGGAGCACTTTTTGTCCTGGATGAAGTTGTTGTATAATGATACATGTTGTGTTGTAAAGGTTGGGGGAGGGTTGAGCAGACCTGTACCAGTAGAAAGAGGGATCAGGCAGGGCTGCCCCATCTCAGGCTAATTATACAGTGTGGCCATGGAACCAATTTTGTGTAGGCTTAGGAGCCGACTGAGAGGCCTGGTTCTACCTGAACTGGCTCACAGCCCCCCCGTGGTCATATTAGCTTATGCTGATGATGTAAATGTCTTTCACTGCATGAAAAGTGGGATTTTCGGCCCCGTAAACACCAGTAAATCTCCCTAATTTTCGGCAGTTAACGACAATTTTCAGGCTGTGAACGTGGCGTTTGTCTGTGCCGAAAATTGTCAGAAACGAACCATGACGTCAGTGGAGCTCCCGGAGGTGCGAACGGCTCTAATTTGCATATGAATAGCAGCGAAACCACGCCTTGCCAGAGAACGTGTGGCCTGGCTGAATAAATCATACATTTACATATATATATATATATATGTAAATGTATGATTTATTCATTTATATTTATGATATCAATGACATGAATTAATTTACTGAGGAAAGGAACATTTACCAGGAAGGAGTTGAACCGGCACCTTATCGTGGTGGAGGGGTTTGAGCACCCGAATGATCCTAGGAGCTATGTTGTCCGGGGCTTAATGCCCCTGGTAGGGTCTCCCAAGGCAAACAGGTCCTAGGTGACGGGTCAGACTAAGATCGGTTCACTCGCCCCTGATGAATATAACAAGACCAAGGACGTGCACGTCGCCCGGATCGGCGTCACCGGGGCCCCACCCTGGAGCCAGGCCTGGGGTTGGGGCTCGCAGGCGAGCGCCTGGTGGCCGGGTCTCTGCCCACGGGACCCGGCCGGGCGCAGCCCGAACGAGCAACGTGGGCCCGCCCTCCCGTGGGCTCACCACTCGCGGGAGGGTTCAGAAGGGGCCGGTGCAGAGGGATATGGGTGGCGGTCGTGGGCGGGGGCCCCGGCGGCCCAATCCCCGGATGGTGACTCTAGCCATGGGGACATGGAATGTCACCTCACTGGGGGGGAAAGAGCCTGAGCTGGTGCGGGAGGTTGAGCGGTACCGGCTAGAAATAGTCGGGCTCACCTCCACGCACAGCCTGGGCTCTGGAACCCAACTCCTTGAGAGAGGCTGGACTCTCTTCTACTCTGGAGTTGCCCGCGGCGAGAGGCGGCGAGCTGGTGTGGGCTTGCTTATAGCCCCCCAGCTCAGCCGCCATGTGTTGGAGTTCTCCCCGGTGAACGAGAGGGTCGTTTCCCTGCGCCTTCGGGTCGGGGATAGGACTCTCACCGTTGTCTCGGCTTATGGGCCGAACAGCGGTGCAGAGTACCCGGCCTTCTTGGAGTCCCTGGGAGGGGTACTGGAGAGTGCTCCAACCGGGGACTCCGTCGTTCTCCTGGGGGACTTCAACGCCCACGTGGGCGATGACAGTGTTACCTGGAGGGGTGTGATTGGGAGGAACGGCCTCCCCGATCTGAACCCGAGTGGTGTTTTGTTACTGGACTTCTGTGCTAGTCACAGTTTGTCCATAACAAACACCATGTTCAAGCATAAGGGTGTCCATATGTGCACGTGGCACCAGGACACCCTAGGCCGGAGATCAATGATCGACTTTGTGGTCGTGTCATCTGACCTCCGGCCGTATGTCTTGGACACTCGGGTGAAGAGAGGGGCTGAGCTGTCAACTGATCACCACCTGGTGGTGAGTTGGATCCGCTGGCGGGGGAGGAAGCTGGACAGACCTGGCAGACCCAAACGTATCGTGAGGGTCTGCTGGGAACGTCTGGCAGAACCCTCTGCCAGGGAGATCTTTAACTCCCACCTCCGGGAGAGCTTTGACCAGATCCCGAGGGAGGCTGGGGACATTGAGTCCGAATGGACCATGTTCTCCACCTCCATTGTTGACGCGGCTGTCCGGAGCTGTGGCCGTAAGGTCTCCGGTGCCTGTCGCGGCGGCAATCCCCGAACCCGGTGGTGGACCCCGGAAGTAAGGGTTGCTGTCAAGCTGAAGAAGGAGTCCTACCGGGCCTGGCTGGCCCGGGGGACTCCTGAGGCAGCTGACGGGTACCGGCAGGCCAAGCGTGCGGCAGCACGGGCAGTCTCGGAAGCAAAAACTCGGGTCTGGGAAGAGTTCGGGGAGGCCATGGAGGAGGACTACCGGTCGGCCTCGAAGAAATTCTGGCAAACCATCCGGCGCCTCAGGAGGGGGAAGCAGTCCTCCACCAACACTGTTTACAGTGGAGGTGGGGAGCTGTTGACCTCGACTGGGGACATCGTCGGGCGGTGGAAGGAATACTTCGAGGATCTCCTCAATCCCGCTGACACGCCTTCCATAGAGGAAGCAGAGGCTGGGGACTCAGAGGTTGACCCATCCATCACCCAAGCCGAAGTCACTGAGGTAGTCCGTAAGCTCCTCAGTGGCAAAGCACCGGGGGTGGATGAGATCCGCCCTGAGTACCTCAAGTCTCTGGATGTTGTGGGGCTGTCTTGGCTGACACGTCTCTGCAGCATCGCGTGGCAGTCGGGGACAGTGCCTCTGGACTGGCAGACCGGGGTGGTGGTCCCCCTATTTAAAAAGGGGGACCGGAGGGTGTGTTCCAACTATCGAGGGATCACACTCCTCAGCCTCCCCGGGAAAGTCTATTCCAGGGTACTGGAGAGGAGAATTCGGCCGATAGTCGAACCTCGGATCCAGGAGGAACAATGCGGTTTTCGTCCTGGCCGTGGAACACTGGACCAGCTCTATACCCTCCGCAGGGTGCTCGAGGGTTCATGGGAGTTTGCCCAACCAGTCCACATGTGTTTTGTGGACTTGGAGAAGGCATTCGACCGTGTCCCTCGTGGCATACTGTGGGGGGTGCTCCGGGAGTACGGGGTCGGTTGCCCTCTGTTAAGGGCCGTACGGTCCCTATACTGCCGGAGCAGGAGCTTGGTTGGCATTGCCGGCAGTAAGTCAGACCTGTTCCCAGTACATGTTGGACTCCGGCAGGGCTGCCCTTTGTCACCGGTTCTGTTCATTACTTTTATGGACAGAATTTCTAGGCGCAGCCACGGGCCGGAGGGGATCTGGTTCGGGAGCCAATGGATCTCATCTCTGCTTTTCGCGGATGATGTGGTCTTGTTGGCTCCTTCGAGCCGGGACCTCCAGCATGTCCTGGGGCGGTTTGCAGCCGAGTGCGAAGCGGCTGGGATGAGAATCAGCACCTCCAAATCCGAGGCCATGGTTCTCGACCGGAAAAAGGTGGCCTGCTCCCTCCAGGTGGGAGGAGAGTTCCTGCCTCAAGTGGAGGAGTTTAAGTATCTTGGGGTCTTGTTCACGAGTGAGGGAAGGATGGAGCGTGAGATTGACAGACGGATCGGTGCAGCGGCCGCAGTAATGCGGTCTTTGTATCGGTCCGTCGTGGTGAAGAGAGAGCTGAGCCGAAAGGCGAAGCTCTCGATTTACCAGTCAATCTACGTTCCGACCCTCACCTATGGCCATGAACTTTGGGTCATGACCGAAAGAATAAGATCCCGGATACAAGCGGCCGAAATGAGTTTCCTCCGCAGGGTGGCAGGGCGCTCCCTTAGAGATAGGGTGAAGAGCTCTGTCACCCGGGAGGAGCTCAGAGTAGAGCCGCTGCTCCTCCACATCGAGAGGAGCCAGCTGAGGTGGCTCGGGCATCTGTTTCGGATGCCCCCGGGACGCCTCCCTCGGGAGGTGTTCCTGGCATGTCCCTCCGGGAGGAGACCCCGAGGAAGACCCAGGACACGCTGGTGTGACTATGTCGCCCAGCTGGCCTGGGAACGCCTTGGGGTCCTCCCGGAAGAGCTGGAGGCAGTATCCGGGGAGAGGGAAGTCTGGGTGTCCCTGCTCAGGCAGCTGCCCCCGCGACCCGGCCCCGGATAAGCGGATGAAAATGGATGGATGGATGGATGGAGTTGTTTATTCAAAGAAAGAGTTTTATTAGTGTGGCGGCACGAGGTGCGTGCTCTGGACGGCACTCAGTTAAGACGACATTTTATGCCAAACAACGCCACCCTGGGGGTTTCACCCAGGGACCTTTTTATCTTTTAAAGGACAACTTGTAAATAAAATGAGGCACTCAGGTCCGTTTTACAATGAGGCAGAGACAGCATAACTGGGTACAAAACATTTGATTTTAGTTTCAATAGTCGTAAAAGCGTATTAAGAAGTCACTCACTGGGGCAAAAATGGGGACCAATCAGGGCTGAGACTTAGTGGGGGAGATGGGTCCAAAACAAAGGGGATCCCAGGAACACCACACGTGAAGTAAATAAAAGTGAAGCAAAATCAACCTAAAAAGTGCAAAACACAAGAGGGACAGGAACACCTCCTGAGGGAGGCGTCCAGAGGCCATCCAATACAGATGCCCAAGCCACCTCAGCTGGCTCCCCTCGATGTCAGGGGGCAGCAGCTCTACTTCAAGCTTCTCCCGGGTGACATACCTCACCCTATCTCTAAGGGAGCGCCCCGCCACCCTGTGGAGGAAACTCATTTCGGCCGCTTGTATCCGGGATCTTATTCTTTTGGTCACGACCCAAAGTTCATGACCATAGGTGAGGGTCGGAACGTAGATTGACCGGTAAATCGAGAGCTTCGCCTTTCGACTCAGCTCTCTCTTCGCCACGACAGACCGATATAACGACCGCATTACTGCAGCCGCTGCACCGATCCGCCTGTCAATCTTGCGCTCCATCCTTCCCTCACTCGTGAACAAGACCACAAGATACTTAAACTCCTCCACTCGAGACAGGAGCTCTCCCCCAACCCGGATGGAGCAACCACCTTTACTTAGACTTAGAGATGATTCTCATCCCAGCCGCTTCACACTCGGCTGCAAACCACCCCAGGACATGTTGGAGGTCCTGGTTTGAAGAGCAGAGATGAGATCCAGAGGCTCCCGAACCAGACCCTCTCCAGCCCCTGGCTGCACATAGAAATTCTGAAATTCTGTCCATAACAGAACCGGTGACAAAGGGCAGCCCTGCCGGAGTCCAATATGCACTAGAAACAGACTGACTTACTGCCAGCAATGCGAACCAAGCTCCTGCTCCAGTCATACAGGGACCTTACAGCCCTTACCAGAGGGCCCCCGACCCCGTACTCCCACAGAATGCCACGAGGGACACGGTTGAACGCCTTCAGCTGGACTGGTTGGGCAAACTCCCATGATCCCTCGAGCACCCTGAGGAGGGTATAGAGCTGGTCCGGTGTTCCAAGGCCAGGATGAAAGTGGCATTGTTCCTCCTCAATTCGAGGTTCGACTATCGGCCGAATTCTCCTCTCCAGTACCCTGGAATAGACTTTCCCAGGGAGGCTGAGGAGTGTGATCCCCCGATACTTGAAACACACCCTCCGGTCCCCCCTTTTTGAATAGAGGTACCACCACCCCGATCTGCCAGTCCAGAGGCACTGTCCCTGACTGCCACCTGATGTTGCAGAGACGTGTCAGCCAAGACAGCCCCACAACATCCAGAGACTTGAGGTACTCGGTGCAGATCTCATCCCCCACCCGGTTCTTCGCCACTGAGGAGCTTCCGGACTATCTTAATGACTTCAGCTTGACTGATGAATGAGTCAACCTCTGAGTCCCCAGTCTCTGCTTCCTCTATGGAAGTGTGTCAGTGGGATTGAGGAGATCCTCGAAGTATTCCTTCCACTGCCAAACAATGTCCCTAGTCGATGTTAACTGTTGATGTAAGATGTTAACAGCTCAGCTCAGGTGTCCCCTGAGCCAACCAGGCTCGATAGGGCTCCTTCTTCAGCTTGATAGCATCCCTTACTTCCGGGGACCACCACCAGGTACGGGTGTCACGACAGGCACCGGAGACCTTACGGCCACAGCTCCGGACAGCCGTATCAACAATGGAAATGGAGAACATGGTCCACTCGGCCTCAATGTCCCCAGCCTCCCTCGGGATCTGGTCAAAGCTCTCCCTGAGGTGGGAGTTAAAGATCTCCCTGACAGAGGGTTCCGCCAGATGCTCCCAGCAGACCCTCAGAATGTGTTTGGGTCTGCCAGGTCTGTTCAGCTTCCTCCCCTGCCAGTGGATCCAACTCACCACCAGGTGGTGATCAGCTGACAGCTCAGCACCTCTCTTCACCCGAGTGTCCAAGACATACGGCTGGAGGTCAAGTTGACATGACCACTAAGTCGATCATTGACCTCCGGCCTAGGGTGTCCTGGTGCCACGTGCACTGATGGACACCCTTATGCTTTAACATGCTGTTTGTTATGGACAAACTGTGACTAGCACAGAAGCCCAGCAACAGAACATCATTCGAGTTCAGATCTGGGAGGCCGTTCCTCCCAATCACACCCCTCCAGGTAACGCTGTCGTTGCCTATGTGAGCGTTAAAGTCCTCCAGTAGAATGACAGAGTCCGTGGTTGGAGCACTTTTCAGGACCCCTCCCAGGGCCTCCAAGAAGGCCGGGTACTCTGAGAGACCTATCCCCAACCCGAAGGCGCAGGGAAGCGACCCTCCCGTTCACCGGGAAAACTCCAACACAGGCTGCTGAGCTGGGGAGCTATAAGCAAGCCCACACCAGCTCCCTGCCTCTCATCATGGGCAACTCTAGAGTAGAAGAGAGTCCAGCCTCTCTTAAGGAGTTGGGTTCCAGAGCCCAGACTGTGTGTGGAGGTGAGCCCAACTATGTCTAGCCGGTACTGCTCAACTCACCGCACTAGCTCAGCTCTTTCTCCCCCAGCAAGGTGACGCTCCATGTCCCCATGGCCAGAGTCACCCGCCCATGACTGCCACCCAAATCACACCGCACCGGCCCCTTCTGAACCCTACTGCAGGTGGTGAGCCTACTTGAGGGCGGGCCCACGCTGCTTGTTCGGGCTGCACCCGGCTGCGTCCCGCAGGCAAAGACCCGGCCACCAGGCACTCAGCTGCGAGCCCCAACATCAGGCCTAACTCCAGGGTGGGGCCTTAGTGACGCCATTCCGGGCGACCTACACTTCCTCAATTTTAACTTCCTCATTAGGGGCTTTGGAACTGCTCTTTGTATGACTCATCACCTAGGACCTGTTTGCCTTGGGAGACCCTACCAGGAGCATCAAGCCCTGGACAATGTAGCTCATTGGATCATTGAGGTGCTCAAACCCCTCCACCACGATAAGGTGGCAGTTCAAAGAGGGGTGAATTGAATTGAAATATATATTAATATATAATACATAAATATATGGAAAAAAAGTTGTAACAGCATTCAGTTGCAGCTGCAGCAGTTTGCAGCCTCTCACACTTTTTATCTGGAAATGCACGTTCTAGTTGAGATGTTGGTGTTTTAAGCTAAATATTTAGTTACTTTTTAACATTCTGTACATCTCTTTGAACAACGTGTGTTTGACTTTAGAGTAGTTGTAATCTCTTCTCAGAATCAGAGTTTCGTAACAACAGTAGGACTACCTCCAAACACGGGTCAGCCCACACGCCCCAGAGAGAGCACTGCACTCTTCTACATCAGCGGGCCGGCTGGTATCGCCATCACTGAGAGTAAACAAAGCTGCTCAGCGAAGTCACATGTCTTCTCTAAATGTTAATTTAAATGTTCCCAATTTGTTGTGGCTTCAATGAAATGACATTGACATGCTAAAGATGTTTTAGGAGGGAAGGTTTAAATCTATACCTGATATTTAAACGTCTGTGATCTTCTTCCACAGCACAACTGACGCCTCAATGAAATATGAGGACATCGTTTCTAAAAGTGTTCTGATTCAATCAGGATCTCCTGCTGTCTACCAGTTGAGACCAAAGAAAGAGAAGATTGGAACTCTGAGAAGAATGACTCTAGGTGAAAAAGATCTGAACAAGTCAAACAGAACCATCTTACTGTTGGGAGAAACACGAGCAGGAAAATCTACTCTGATCAACGCTCTGGTTAACTACACCATGGGAGTAGAGTGGGAGGACGATGTCTGGTTTCAGATTGTCAAGCCGGAGAAGGAGAGAACAAGTCAGTTGGAGAGTCAGACATCAGATGTGATCGTGTACCAGATCTTTGGATTTGAAGGTAAAACTCTGCCCTACTCTCTGACCATCATCGATACTCCTGGATACGGAGATACCAGAGGGATTGAACAAGATGCTGAAGTCAGTAAAAGATTATTAGACTGGTTCCGCTCAGAAGATGGAGTTCATGAGATTAATGCAGTGGGTCTGGTGCTGAAAGCAACTGAGAATCGTCTGGATGAGCGACTGATGTACATCTTTGATTCAGTGGTGTCTCTGTTTGGTAAAAACATGGAGCAGAACATCGTCGCCCTCATCACACACTCAAGTGGTCTGAGACCTGAAAACACCCTGAAAGCTCTCGAGGCTGCAAACATTAAATGTGCCAAAGATGAAAAGAATCAGCCGGTTCACTTCCTGTTTGATAACTGCCAGAGCGAACAGAAAACACAGACAAATCAGGACCATTTGAAGAGCTCATGGGACTTAACAACAGATGAAATGGGTCAGTTCACTGACTTTCTGGATGAAGCTGCCCCTCAGAAGCTGATGAAAACTGTTGAAGTGCTGAACACACGAATCAGACTGACGGCCTGCATCCAAAACCTGCAGGAGAGGATCGAGCTGACGGAACTGAAACAGAGAGAAATCCAACAGACTCACGATGGTCTGAAGAAACATGAAGAGGAGATCAAGAACAATGAGAACTTCACTGTAGAAGTTGATGAGGTCTACAAAGTTCAAGAAGATATCAGTGAGAGGAGGTGGTGGGCGTTGGGGTTAAATTATGGAGGAGCTGTCTGCTGTACAGTCTGTGAGGAGAACTGTCACCATCCCTGCACAATGGCCTGGTATCCAGAACACTGTGAGGTCATTAAAGATGGCCGCTGCACTTCATGTAGAGGGAAGTGTCCTGTGTCAGATCATGTGAAGGAAAAGAAAATCTATGTGACCAAGACAAGAAAAGTTACAAAGACTATAGATTATATGAAAAATAAGTATGAAGAGTACAAGACAGAGCGTGAGAGCAAGTTGGGCCTTCTGGAGAATCTGGAGAAGGAAATGAAAGAACTTCAGAAAGAGAGAGATCGGATGTTGGATGAATCCTTCCAACAGGTTGTCAAACTGGAGCAGATCGCCCTGAATGTGGATTCACTGTCCTCTCTGGTCCACTTGGACTTCCTGATTGAGAAGATGGAGGAGAAAGGAGACAAAAAGAAGGTGAAGACACTGGAAGACATAAAGAGTCAAGCAGAAAAAGATGGAAGACTTGCTGCAGTGTTGCGATACAGGTTTGGTAAAATCACAGCAGCAGTTGGTAAAGTGATGAAGTGAGTGACATCATGACTGTAAGCAGACAGCTGTGTAGAAAACCAGCTGCACACTGCTGACAACAAGTTTAAACAGCACATTGATTTTTGTCAATCTGTTTTTATTAAGTCGCTTTAACTCACTACATGAGACATTAACATGTAATCACTTCTTTAATGTGTACTTGATGGAGACAGCGCCCTCTGTGGTCTGTAACCTGTTTGTTCTTGTAGATAGATTCAGTAATCAATAGTTACTTCACTGTCAGATGAGCATCAGTGAGAGCTGAGTCATCATGTTCTGGTGCTGAGAACAGTTCTGGACTGAAGACGCCTCCTGGTGGTTAATGTCGGGTACAACAGCTCCCTGTCCTGTATCACAAACTGAACTCAGTCAGATCCACAATTATTATTTTGTGAGGAGAAATTCTTCTTATAATCATGTTTCTCTCCAATATAATCAGGCTTTTGCTCACATGTTTATGCTCTTGCTGGTCTGAATAGATGTGTCTTATATATCCACCATGATATTATAATGTTGTAGAAGTTGTTGTGAAACTAAATAGAAGTAAAGTCATTGTAAAGGAGTTTAGCCTGGAGGGGGTTAAACCTCTTCCTGTGTGTTGTGACGGTGTTAATAACAGCAGGATGTATGTGTGGAGGAGTTTAAGGTGCAGCTGCTGGATGTTTGACACTTTGTCACATTTGGATGAGAGAAGAACAAAGTGTCTTTAGACAAGAACATGTAACCACCAAGTAAAGAAAGGTCAATAACAGCTGGAGTGAAATCATTTGCATCCTGTTGTTGCTTATTATTACAGTAGTTCTGATGCTTTTTATAATAATGTTAGGAAACAAAAAACACTTGACAGAATAAATTGCTGAACTATAAAAACAACAGTCACGTATCAGAGACCTGATATGATAAATATTGATGATATTTTATATAAGATATTTTTGACAGAAAATTCAAACTATATTTCCACTATTAACAATGAACCTTTATACTCAATAAAGATTTATTTCAAACAGCTCTGTCTGATTCTGTTTATCTGAGATTGATGATCAGATTGAGCTTCACTTCATGTGTAAAAGTAACGTTCACACAACATGTATGAAACATTATGAAGCCCTCATTAGAAGGGCACCACCTCCATCAGGTGATTGATCAACTGATTAATTAGCAGGAAATTAATCACATCAAATGAATCAGTCTGATATCTAAATTTCACCTCATGAGGAGTAAATATGACATTTGAACTTTCAACACATTATATGTGAATAACTCCAGAAGAAGAGGCAACATATAAGAAACCTAGTTTTTCTTGTGTTGGGTGAAGAGTATTTTATAATATTCAAATACAAGACAATCATGACTCCAGGAAACGAGGTGCACCAAGCTGTCGCTAATTCAGTCAAATACAAAGACCTGCTATAGTCTGCTTTCATGAGGGTTGATGTTGTGATTTCTGTCATCATCTCTTCATGTTATGAAACATATTCATACATGAGGGAGTTGAGAAGGTAAAACATCTCTCACAAGGTAACTTTAACTCCAACAGACTGACCTGTGATTTACTTCAGTACCTGCTGTACCACTGAAGACTGCACGGTCCCAGTTCCTCTCTGCAGACCTGTTTCAGAGCAGGAACACAGTGTTAAAAAGAACATGTCATTATAACGACAGACAAACTGTATGAAACTCATGCTCAGGATCAGACAGTGTTTGTGGAGACGTGTGGCTGAGGAGGTAGATGGCTCCTCATCCCGGCTGGTGGCAGAGGGCTCCAAAATATTTAAAAAGTGCCCTGCATTCGCATTAAAATACAACATGAATGATCAATGCAGGAATAGCACAATTAAATAAACATGTTATTAAGCATAATGTATCCAACTTTTAGAGTAGGAAACAAATAACACAACCTTAATGGCTAATTATATACATGACACACTCCAAGTGACTCCACGCAGTCGCCGTGTATGTAGAGGGGAGATGGATCTGTCTGTGTTTCCTGAAGACCAGGAAGATTTTTTTGGTCTTTGTGGTGTTCAGAGTAAAGTTGTTTGCTGAGCACCACTCAGACAGTTTCAGGACCTCGTCCCTGTAGGCAGACTCATCTCCCCCCGTGATCAGTCCCACCACCATCGCGTCGTCTACAAACGATGGTGTTACTGGAGTGGGCGCGTCTGCAGTCTGCGGTGTAGAGGGTGTAGAGCAGCGAGCTCAGCACACACCCTTGTGGGGAGCCCGCTGCTCAGTGTCCAGGTGGAGGACAGGTGGTGACCCAGTTTGACGGTCTGGGGTCGGTTTGTGAGAAAGTCCTTAACCCAGGAGCAGGTGAGTGGGGGGAGTCCCAGGTCAGACAGTTTGCTGACCAGGATGTCAGGGCTGATAGTGTTAAAAGAGAACCCTACCTTCAAGTCTCTAGCCCTTTTTAGATAGAGCCTGTCTTTCTAAAACCGAGGCGTAATATTCCTCCTTTTCCAAAAGCCGCCTCTGAGGTAGGTGTAAACATGTGACGTGACGTGAAGCTCGAAGTTGGGCTGTGAACGGTGACATAAATTTGTCTTCAAAATAAGAGCTTTACATTGCACCCCATTGGAGTTTAGAACTGGGTTCTTAGCGGGGGACTTTTAATTTGAAAGTAGTGTCCGTCGTAAGCTTTCCGACACAACATCAAGCTAACACAACCAAACAGCTACAGAGACCGAGGAGACGCTAGCATCTCCTGGATCTCAGCGGCTGTCCAGTTGTTCATCTTAATGTCCGCGGATGAAGTGATGGACTGACTGCTGTGATCAGCTGTTTCCTGGTTTTAAAACTCCCGGGCTGTGGGTCGCACAACAGTGCAGGTCATCGACACCTCCGCCCACCTCACGCAGAGGCCGGCACATTGCTGCCTCGTTTTTAGACAGCAGGTGAGGCGGAAATAAGTGTTCCCTCCGAGGCGGAAAATCGGCGGACCACAACAGACCCCCAAATTTGCCGCCCTCTGCCTAAAATCGCGGACCGAGCCGCCAAAAGGACGGACAAATTGGTGGCTTGGTGCTCTGTCTAAAAACGGCTTCTATTTGTGAATAACCTTCACCCATGTGTACGCACTCATGTTGCAATTAGGATGCATCAGGAAAACCTCCCACTGAATGAGATAAAGAAGATGCAAAGGTGGTTCAGGAAACTTTTCCAAATCCAGTGGTAAGACATCTGAGCCTGCCTGCTCAAACACAGCAGCACACACTCCAACACAACACAAACATGCACACACACACAGGCACATCTGTATGGGGGTGTTAGTTAGATTGTGTGTTTTCATCTTTGTGTTGAATAAGACTTTTGAACCTTCATGTTGTCTATTTAATACTGTGTAAGAGTGAATGTTGCCGACCTCGATTCTGTCAAGGACTCCTAACCCTTCAACCATTACAGCTGTTTATTAATTTTGGTTGTAGTTATTAAGTTAATTATTAACCAGTTACAAACTGACAGTTTGACCTTTTTATGAGACTGATTTGGTGAAGTGGCTCTTTCCCCTTCTTCAAGGGTGGTGTCCCGGTATGGTCTAATGTAAATAGATCTTATTGTTGATCATAGTTAATAACTATGACTGATTATCATTAATTATCATTGAGAGCCATATTTAACCCAAAACTCCCTTTTAATGTTGCATGAAGCATACAGCAGTTTGGATCTCGTGTCCTGCTACATTTGTTGGAGTCTCAGGTTTGCTGATCAGCCGACTTGTCTGCTCTGTTCAGTTTCCAGGTTGTCTGCCGACGAGCCATCTTCCAGCCCCACTCTCGCTGACTCGAGCCATTTTCTTCTAAGAACCTTTTGTAGCCAAGGGTGGGTGGGAGCCGAGCATGTTACGTGCTGATCTCGCTGCCTTGGGTAGCTACCCTGTGGGGAAAAACCTTTGTGGTGTGGTCCCTCCTGCTGGCTGTCTTTGCCCTTTTCAGCTGCCCGTTCACAGCAATTAGTCATTCACAAAAATTGAATAATGAAAACCATAATAAAACTGCACCCACTTCCAACTATCCATCCATCTTCTTCTGCCTTATCTGGGGGTGGGTTGCGGGAGCAGCTGCCTGAGGAGGGACACCCAGACTTCCCTCTCCCCGGACACTTCCTCCAGCTCTTCCGGGAGGATCCCAAAGCGTTACCAGGCCAGCCGAGCGACATAGTCACTCCAGCGTGTCCTGGGTCTCCTCGGGGTCTCCTCCCAACGGGACATTCCGGAGGGAGGCGTCCCGGGGGCATCCGATACTGATGTCCGGGTGACCTCAGCTGGCTCCTCTTGATGTGGAGGAGTAGCGGCTCTACTCCGAGCTCCTCCCGGGAGACAGAGCTCCTCACCCTACCTCTAAGGGAGCGCCCTGCCACCCTGCGGAGGAAACTCATTCCAGCCGCTTGTATCCGGGATCTTATTCTTTCGGTCACGACCCAAAGTTCATGGCCATAGGTGAGGGTAGGAACATAGATTGACCGACCGACCGATACAACAAACGCATTACTGCTGCCGCTGCACCGATCCTTCTGTCATCCTTCCCTCACTTGTGAACAAGACCCCAAGATACTTAAACCCCTCCACTTGAGGCAGGAGCTCTCCCCCAACCCGGAGGGAGCAAGCCACCTTTTTTTGCGGTCGAGAACCATGGCCTCGGATTTGGAGGTGCCGATTCTCATCCCGGCCGCTTCACACTCGGCTGCAAACAGCTCCAGGACATGCTGGAGGTCCTGGTTTGAGGGAGCCAACAAAACAACATAATCCGCACAAAGCAGAGATGAAATCCAGTGGCACCCGAACCAGACCCCCTCTGGCCCGTGGCTGAGCCTAGAAATTCTGTCCATAAAAATAATGAACAGAACCGGTGACAAAGGGCAGCCCTGCCGCAGTCCAACATGCACTGGGAACAGGTCTGACTTACTGCCAGCAATGCAAACCAAGCTCCTGCTCCGGTCGTACAAGGACCGTACAGCCCTTAGCAGAGGGCCTCCGACCCCGTACTCCCGGAGCACCCTCCACAGAATGCCACGAGGGACACAGTCGAATGCTTTCTCCAAGTCCACAAAGCACATGTGGACTGGTTGGGCAAACTCCCATGAACCCTCGAGCACCCTGCGAAGGGTATGTAGCTGGTCCAGTGTTCCGTGGCCAGGACGAAAAGCGCATTGTTCCTCCTGAATCCGAGGTTCAACTATTGGCTGAATTCTCCTCTCCAGTACCCTGGAATAGACTTCCCAGGGAGGCTGAGGAGTGTGATCCTCCGATAGTTGGAACACACCCTCTAGTCCCCCTTTTGGAATAGGGGGACCACCACCCCGGTCTGCCAGTCCAGAGGCACTGTCCCCGACTGCCACACGATGCTGCAGAGACGTGTCAACCAAGACAGCCCCACAACATCCAGAGACTTGAGGTACTCAGGGCGGATCTCATCCACCCCCGGTGCTTTGCCACTGAGGGACTTCTGGACTACCTCAGTGACTTCGGCTTGAGTGATGAATGAGTCAACCTCTGAGCCCCCAGCCTCTGCTTCTTCTATGAAAGGCGTGTCAGTGGGATTGAGGAGATCCTTCAAGTATTCCTTCCACCGCCTGATGATATCCCCAGTTGAGGTCAACAGCTCCCCACCGTCACTGTCAACGGTGTTAGTGGAGGACCAATTCCCCCTCCTGAGGCGCCGGATGGTTTGCCAGAATTTCTTCCGAGGCCGACCGGTAGTCCTCATGGCCTCCCCGAACTTTTCCCAGACCCGAGTTTTCGCTTCCACGACCACCTGTGCTGCCGCATGCTTGGCCTGCCAGTACCCGTCAGCTGCATCAGGAGTCCCCTGAGCCAACCAGGCTCAATAGGACTCCTTCTGTTTACAGTTCTGTTTAGTCAAGCCTCAGAAACTTGGGAGTCATTTTTGATTGTGCAATGTCGCTAGAGCAGCACTCCAGACAATTATTCAGAAACTGCTTTTTCTACCTGAAGAACATTGCAAAGTTGAGTGATATGGTCTCAAAAGCTGAACTTGAGATGGTTATTCATGCTTTTATCTCTTCTCGTCTAGACTACTGTAACGGCCTCTTTACCTGCCTAAACAAGAAAGAGCTTAACCGTCTCCAGACTGTACAGAATGCAGCTGCACGGCTTTTAACTCACACTCACAAAAGACACATCACCCCTGTTTTAGCTTCCCTGCATTGGTTACCAGTCCATTTTAGAATCAATTTTAACATTTCGTGCTTACTTTTAGAGCCCTTCATGGTCAAGCACCCCCTTACATCTCTGACCTGATTAAACTTCATGTACCTGCTGTACTATGAGGTCATCAGGTCAGAGATTGTTGGTGGTCCCTTACACCCACTTTAAGACCAGTGGTGACCGGTCCTTTCAGGCAGTGGCACCCAAACTTTGGAATGCCCTGCCTCTCTCTTAGGATGCTCCGAGTCTGTGGACCCTTTTAGGAAACAGCTGAAAAAAATCTTATTTAAGCAGGCTTTTAGTTAATATCTTTTTATTTTATTGTGAAGCACTTTGTGATTTTTATCTGTGAAAAGTGCTATATAAATAAAATTTACTTACTTGCTTACTTACTAACTGCTACTTTGAACTAACAGCTGACTTTTTGGTTACACACATGGAAGCTACTGTAAAAAGTATTTAACATATAGCTGTTTATATAAAAGCAGGACAGGAGGAGCAATAATGAGTGGGACACATGAGAGCGATTAACTCGACTTTTTAATCATCATGTTAACAAATTTTGACAAATCAGCATGAAGATAGACACATAAACATATTTTGACATCTTCTCAAGGGGAAATTGTTCACATTCAGCATCAGCTCATCATTTCTCCTGTGTATATTGATCCTCTGAGGATTCTTCAAGTAGCTCATTTAAAGTTAAAGTTCTGCAATTATGCACTAAACACTAGAACTGAACCACCTCCAACATATTTTGCAAATACAAGGCTACTCGCCTGTACGTGTCATCAAATGTCTCGTCAAAGCAGACTGATCAGAAAAACTTTCCGCAGGCAACATTATGGTTTCTCACCTGTGTGAGTTCTCATGTGATAATTTGATGCATGACGACTTTAATGCATGACGACTTTTGCAGGTAAATGGTTTCTCACCTGTGTGAGTTCTCATGTGAACTGTTAAGTTACTGGGTTGCTTGAAAGTCTTCCCACATGATTTGCAAGAATAAGGTTTCTCATCTGTGTGGATTCTTAAGTGAACCTTTAAGTTACTGTTTAGTGTGAAAGTCTTCCCACATGTTTTGCAAGTAAAAGGTTTCTCACCTGTGTGAGTTATCATGTGATAAGTTAAGTGACTGGTTTGATAAGATGTCTTCCCACATGTTTTGCAAAAATACTGTTTCTTACCTGTGTGGACTCTCAGGTGTCGATTCAATTCACCAAGACACTTGAAAGCTTTCCCACATGTTTTGCAAGTAAAAGGTTTCTCACCTGTGTGGATTCTTAGGTGTATATTCAATTCACACTTAAACTTAAAAGTCTTTCCACATGTGTCACATTTGAAAGACTTTTCAACTGGGTGAGTGTTATGTTGAATGTCTGATGAGGTAGAGTTTTTATTTTTTCAGTGAGGTCTTTTCTTTTTCTTCGGCTCTCCATCTCCAGCTGATCCTGAGTCTCCATGTTCTCCTCCTTTCTGGTCTGGGCTCTCAGCTACATGAGAGTTGTTAGAGAGGAGCTGGTGGTCACTTGTTGGTTCTGCTTCACTGTGGTCACTTTCCTCATAAGCTGGAGTCAACATGACGGTATCCGTCTCCACCTTCAGTACAAGCTGCTCTCCCTCCCGACTGGTGCAGAGTTCCTCCTGTTCCTCTTTAATCTCTGGAGGCTCTGGGTCCTCTTGGTCCAGACTGGAGTTCCTCTCCTGGTTACAGAGCTGCTGGTCAGCCAGAACCTCCTCCTCCTTACAGACATGTTGCTGTGGGAGCTCTGGAGGGACACACAACAAAAGACAGACAATATTTAATCAACCAATCAACCTTTATTTATCCTCCAGAGATCATTGAGAGGCAACCCTCATTTACAAGGGCACCGAAGCCCACAGAACAAAGGCCGAATAACAACAAGTAGAAATACTCAGAAAGTTTCAATAGCTTCCATCTCATGTGACCCACTGACTCCAAATCAGTGCCGAAATGTCTTCCTAACAGGTTGAATGAGACACACCTCTTTCTGTTGAGTTTTAGTGCTCCTCACATGTTTCGGAACGTTTTGTGTGTAAAATCATCATTTTCTGAGCGGAGTTTCGCCGCGGTCTTCTATAGAACGGAGCCCAGCCGTGCAGCGGACACTCAGAACCTCCGGAGTCCCGGAGTGGAATGAACCAAAACGAGGGAAACACTCGTATGTTCGCTCCATGTAGTGAAACGTGGCTGCGATGCATATGTCCCCCTCTGTGGCCACTCCAGGGCTCTGAACATTAGTGTTATTAAAATAAGAAACTTTTACTCACCTATCCTGTGTAACTTTACTTGGGGTTTCCAGCAGATATCCAGCATGACGCGCTGCCGATCGATCTCTTCCTCGTACTGGACGATAGTTGTTTTAAAAACTCTGAATATTTCTTCAGCAGCAGCAGTTAGTCGCTCGTTGACAAACTCTCTCAAACTCTCAACTGAACTCATTGTTCTTTAATTACTCATTCAATAATGAGCTGCGCTGTGACTCAGTACCGTCTTCACTTCATTCATTACACACAGTCAGCTAATGCTGCTAGCTGCTACTGTTTACTTCCGCTGGGTGTCACGCTCTAAAGCACCGACAGGGGAAGTGTGGAGGCTTTCAGTTCCGCTTCAGACTGAAAACATTTAATTCAGAACGTGTTTAAAACAAATCTGACTACAGTTTTAAACTTGAAGAAAATTCGGTCGACAAATGTTCTCCAGTTGCTAAGCAGACTCAAAAATACCTTTAATTATTTTCTTTCACATTATTTGAATTAATGTAATTAACTATATTTACCACCATCTTTATCCTCTTTTCACACAGTGTGTTTACACTATGTTTGTGTGCTCCTTGTATTAAGGTGTAGATCTACTGTGCTTAATTCCACAAAGAAATGCTGGGACTCTTTTCTAAACTGCTACTTTGAACTAACAGCTAACTTTTTGGTTACATACATGGAAGCTACTGTAAAAACTACAAGTATTTAACATATAACTGTTTATATAAAAGCAGGACACGAGGAGCGATAATAAGTGGGACACATGAGAGCGATTAACTTGACTTTTTAATCATCATGTTAACAAATATGGACAAATCAGCATGAAGAAAGACACATAAACATATTTTGACATCTTATCAAGGGGAAATTGTCCACATTCAGCATCAGCTCATCATTTCTCCTGTGTATATTGATCCTCTGAGGATTCTACAAGTAGCTCATTTAAAGTTAAAGTTCTGCAATTATGCATGAAACACTAGAACTGAACCACCTCCAACATATTTAGCAAATACAAGGCTACTCGCCTGTACGTGTCATCTAATGTCTCGTCACACTGATCAGACAAACTTTCCACAGGCAACGTTATGGTTTCTCACCTGTGTGAGTTCTCATGTGAGTTGTTAAGGCACTAGTTTGCTTAAAAGTCCTCCCACATAATTTGCAAGAATACGGCCTCTCATCTGTGTGAGTTCTAAAGTGAACTATTAAGTTTTTACGATGTCCGAAAGCTTTCCCACATAATTTGCAAGTAAACAGTTTCTCACCTGTGTGAGTTCTCATGTGAGCTGTTAGGTTACTGTTTAGTGTGAAAGTCTTCCCACATGTTTGGCAAGAATACGGTTTCTCACCTGTGTGGATTCTCATGTGTGAATTCAATTGTGAATTAAACTTAAAAGTCTTTCCACATGTGTCACATTTGATAGTCTTTTCACCTGGGTGAGTGTTATGTTGAATGTCTGATGAGTTTTTATTTTTTCGATGGGGTCTTTTCTTTTTCTTCGGCTCTCCATCTCCAGCTGATCCTGAGTCTCCATGTTTTCCTCCTTTCTGGTCTGGGCTCTCAGCTACATGAGAGTTGTTAGAGAGGAGCTGGTGGTCACTTGTTGGTTCTGCTTCACTGTGGTCACTTTCCTCATAAGCTGGAGTCAACATGACGGTATCCGTCTCCACCTTCAGTACAAGCTGCTCTCCCTCCCGACTGGTGCAGAGTTCCTCCTGTTCCTCTTTAATCTCTGGAGGCTCTGGGTCCTCTTGGTCCAGACTGGAGTTCCTCTCCTGGTTACAGAGCTGCTGGTCAGCCAGAACCTCCTCCTCCTTACAGACATGTTGCTGTGGGAGCTCTGGAGGGACACACAACAAAAGACAGACAATATTTAATCAACCAATCAACCTTTATTTATCCTCCAGAGATCATTGAGAGGCAACCCTCATTTAGGTCCGTTTATCATCTGATCATTCAATTATTCCATTTAATCTAGCACACGAAAAACGAATCAATATTTCATTTTTCTGTAAGCACCAAACATTGAAAACTGGTGTGTTTTTTCTATTTTCAACCCAAAACAAAAAATATAATAAACAAGGAAACCAAAACGAAATAATGAATCTAATTTACATTTTCCGTTATTGTTTCCGACGGTACATTTCTGCTGTGTGGCCACGCCTTGCGCATGCTCAGTGTATAGTCTGGTACCTCTGTTCGCCAATTACGTTTTCAATAAAGCATTGTTGGAAAAAAATCTCTGGTCGGTCAATATACTGCGGTCAGCCAGCCGTGGTTCACGTTTGCTTGGTCAAATCAACCGCATCTTTTTTCCAGTGCGCAAATCTATTAACATTTACGGTAATCTCACTGAACCCGCTCTGACTGGGTCAGCCTGCAGTCTCACATCAGAACCATGAAACATACGAGACTTTTACAGTCATTATTCCGGTAATAACCTGAAGGGATCATGAAGGACTCTTTCGGATTTCAAAGTAAAGGACGACGTGAGAAAAGAAAAAAACTTGGTACTTGGTACTTCCTGCTTGTATGCATTATATGAAGTACTTTTACTCTGTACTTTTCGAGTAATCTTGTGTCCAAATCCTTAACAGAGGACAAAATTAAGTATTTTTGCTCAAATTTGATATAGAAATGTACTTGTATCAGAGTGTCATCAGACTGTGGTGTTGCTCCCTGTTTGTTAGTAAAAGATCTGAGTATTTCCTCCAACACTGTGCAGATCTGAAACTTGGATTCATGAGTTGTTTTTTTTTCAGTCATAACAACACCCCAACCATATACAGCCACGGATACAACTTGAGAAGTGAGCTGACCGTCAGCCAGCAGACATTGACTGTGGTTGACTAGGAGCAGAAGAGAACAGTTGAGATAGATGTGCCAATACATTTCTATATCAAATCTGGGCAAAAATACTTAATCTTGTCATCTGTTAAGGATTTTGACACATGATTACTCAAAAAGTACACAGTGCAGGCATTGCGGAAAAAACTTCAATTTTCATGAATTGTTGTGGCAACCAACAACAGCATGTTGTACCTGAGCTCATTTTAAAATCAATTTAGCACGTATGACCTAACGCTAGTTGTTTAGGGCTAGCTTAGCGGCAGCGGCCATCATGCAGTTGCAAGGCAACCGGAAGCAGAAAACCGCCGGCGGAAGTAGTTATCTGTCATGGCAGCCCCCATTTTTTTTCCACCAATGCTTTATTGAAAACGTAATTAGCGAACAGAGGTACCAGACTATACACTGAGCATGCGCACAGCGTGGCCACACAGCAGAAATGTACCGTCGGAAACAATAACGGAAAATGTAAATTAGATTCTTTATTTCGTTTTGGTTTCCTTGTTTATTATATCTTTTGTTTTGGATTGAATATAAAAACACACACACCAGTTTTCAATGTTTGGTGCTTACAGAAAAACAGAAAAACGAAATATTGATTCGTTTTTCGTTTGCTAGATTAAATGGAATAATTGAATAATCAGATGATACACGGACCCATTTACAAGGGCACCGAGGCCCACAGAACAAAGGCCGAATAGCAAAAAGTAGAAATATTCAAAGTTTCAATAGCTTCCAGGTCATGTTACCCACTGACTCCAAACCGATACTCATTGTTGAAAATGAGTGCTATTAAAATAAGAAACTTTTACTCACCTATCCTGCGTAACTCTTCTTGGCGTTTCCAGCAGATATCCAGCATGACGCGCTGCCGATCGATCTCTTCCTCGTACTGGACGATAGTTGTTTTAAAAACTCTGAATATTTCTTCAGCAGCAGCAGTTAGTCGCTCGTTGACAAACTCTCTCAAACTCTCAACTGAACTCATTGTTCTTTAATTACTCGTTCAATAATGAGCTGCGCTGTGACTCAGTACCGTCTTCACTTCATTCATTACACACAGCCAGCTAATGCTGCTAGCTGCTACTCATTACTTCCGCTGGGTGTCACGCTCTAAAGCTCCGGCAGGGGAAGTGCGGAGGCTTTTAGTTCCGCTTCAGACTGAAGACATTTCAGAACGTGTTTAAACATATCTTATGGAGGGTTTTAAGATCCATAATTGAATAAAACATGGTGATGGTGATACTTTTTTCCCACCAATGCTTTATTGAAAGCGTAATTAGCAGCCAGAGGTACTAGACTATACACTGCATGCACAAAGCGTGGCGGCGTGGCCACACAGCAGAAATGTACTGTCGGAAACAATAACAGAAAAAAAATGTAAATTAGATTCATTATTTCATTTTGGTTTCCTTGTTTATTATATTTTCCGTTTTGGGCTGAAAATAGGAAAACGTTTTTAATGTTTAGTGCATACAGAAAAACAGAAAAGCGAAATATTGAGTTGTTTTTTTAATTTTTCGTTTAATAAGTGTCTCTCAGACAGACATGAGGCTGCACGTTGATGTCTAACTGGCTTCAGTAACAGTAAAGAGGTGAACACACAGAGGATTGCTTCATACACATATATACCTACACGTATACATACACACATATATACAATGTTTTGTCAGGCCTTATTAACACAATATGTAGATTAATTAATGTAAAATTAACAAACAAAGTATTTATAGAAAGCTAACTAGTTAGCTTTGTATCCTGTGTAGCTGTGAGTGATATGCAATTGCCATTTCTTTTGTGTCAACAAATTATTGTCAACATGAGTTTATTCACATTATAATAATACTGAGGTTTGGAAGACATGCAATTCCATTTCCATTTCGGCCGTTTGTACCTACAATCTCATTCTTTTGGTCATGACCCATCACTCATGACCATAGGTGAGGGTAGGGACGAAGATTGACAGGTAGATCGAGAGTTTATCGAGACATACATATATATACATATATATATATATATACATACATACATACATACATATATATATATATATATATACATATATGTATGTATATATATATATACGTAGACATATATTCATAAACGCCTCACTGAGCGGGTTGGCATTAACTTATAGCACTTTGTAGAAGGAGCTTTATGAAGTTTACTCCATTGACTTGTATCAGGTAACGGGGCTATATATATCTACATATATGTGTATATATGTCTATGTATATCAATGTATTTATGTGTATACATATATATAAATATATGTGTTTGTGTGTGTGTGTGTGTGTGTTTATGTATATATGTCTATGTGTCGCTCAGCAGTGAGTCGAGTTTCCCTTAACTTTCCCCTCAACTGTCGAACCGGAAGCTCGTGCATCGTGTGCGCAGTGCATGCGCAGTGACAGCCTGCGTGTTTCCAGCGCAGCCCTCCGTCAGCAGCCGAATAACGGAGAGCAGGGAGTGTTGAGACAGCGGCGAGCTGACGGAGAGTGACGGAGGAGCACAGCAAACACCGCGGGACGCCTCACCGAGACTCAGGTATTTACTGTCAGCGTTACTGAGCTTTACTGAGCGTCACTGAGCGATACTGAGCGTTACTGAGCGTTACTGAGCGATACTGAGCGATAATGAACGTTACGGACTGTTACTGTGTCGGACTGACGGTTCAGCCGCTGCTTTTCCGTTAGCTAGTGCTGGAATGTAACTGAGTCCATGTAGGTAACGTTACTTGAGTAGAAGTTGAAGGAAGTATTTATTTACTCGAGTCATTTCTTTTTACGCTTCTCTGCATTTCTGCTCAGATTAAGAAACAAAAACTCCAAACAGTCGATTAATGTGAACATGATCAATAACAGCTTCATCTCAACCAACTACTGCACTAAGTGCTTTTACTTAGAATACTTTTCCTGATTACACATACTTACTTTTACTTGTAATAAAGTATTTGTAGAGTGTGGTATTTAGTATTCATAGTAACTCAATACTTCCTTCACTAAATACGGAAATACTTTTAAATACTGGGGGAAGTATTATCATCAAAATGTAATTAAAGTATGAAAAGTAAAAATGCTCTTATTATCATAGATATTTTTTACTCTACTTTAAGTTACTTTTCCTTGTAACAGAGTATGTACAGTGTGGTAATAGTACTTTAAGTAAAGGACCTGAATACTTTTTTCAAGGAGTTTCCTGAAATGTAAGTAATGCAGTAAAAGTAGAAATACACCAGTATAAAAATACTCCATTACCAGTAAAATCATTGTATTCAAAGTCAAAGTGAAAGTACTTTACTGATCAGATGTTTAATCTCATTTAATATTTAATTATTGGATTATTATTGTTGTCGTTGCATTAATATCATGATTGATGTTAATCAATGAAACAACTGGCCGATGAAATAATAAAAACAATCAATAAATTCTGGCAGGACTGCAACTGATTATTCTCTTGATTAATCAATGTATTGATCTTCACTTTGATATCAGAAGAAAAAATCAGAATCTGGAACAAACGTCATTTTTGTCTTTATGATGAATCGATTATAAAAACATTGTTTCCTCAGTTCTGCTCCTGATTTTACTTCTTTGTTTTTTGAGGGTTTTTAATATTTTAGATACAAAAGTTTGACAAACTCTAAAAGTTGAAGGCGTTGTGAAAGTTTAAACGATGCAACACTTTGTGGAGGTGTGTCAGCAGGTGTGTGAGCTGACTGCAGTGTCAGAGTGTTCCAGCTACCTGCTTACAGCTTTATTCACACCTGTTTGTTTACACACTCGTGAACTTATGAGTCCACAGAATGTGTAAAGATTTACAGTTCCTCACTCAGTAAGTACTGAAACAAATCATCGCCACTTTTCTTAATTAATTGTTTCTATTTTGGTATAAAAATATCTTTAAACAGTGAAACTGTGTTATAACCGGAACATCTGAGTCAGACAGCTCATTTTATTTTGTAGTATTTCTTTAATTACTAAAAACTATGAAAGTTTTCAAAATAAATACATTTAATAATTTTCTGTAGACTGAGCTTCATCCCGCTGAGGCTGGTGTGATGTCATCAGTTCTGCAGGTTTGTGATCATAAATAAATAAAGTATTGAACACATGTTGACCTGATGACGGATCATCCTGAGAGGAACACGAACATCTGAACCGTGTTTCATCACAGAGTCAATGACGCTTCAGTCTGAACTGAGGGGCAGGACACACTGAGAGCTGTCTGTTAAACTGCCTGAAAATTAAAGGGACTCTGGTGCTGTCTGTCTGTCTGTGTGTCTGTCTGTCTGTCTGTCTGTCTGTCTGTCTGTCTGTCTGTGTGTCTCCAGATGATGATGTGACCTGACACCTGCACAGGTGTGGCTGCCTCAGCTGTCAGTGATGGAGGACCTGTGGTGTGTGGCTGCAGGTGTTTTCCAGGTGTGGGTGTTTGTGGTGGTGTTTCTCATCATGCTGCCCGCCATGTTTGGCCTCTCTCTGGGGGTCACGGGGGTCTACATCCAGATCCTCGTCAGAATCCTGGAGGTAACTGACACTGTGGGACTGTAGTTGTGTGTCCTCAGCAGAACTTCAGCTCTTACTTCAGATGTTTGTTCAGTTGTGAAATGTGCAGCAGGAGTCATGAGGTCAGAGGTCATCTGAGAATAACTGTGTTTGCAGTGGGCCACGTTACGGATCCAGAGAGGACGGCAGGAGCAGCCCAGCGTGCCGGTGCCTCTGCCCAACGGTGAGTCCAACACCCAGCCCGACCATGACTGGTAATTAACCATGATAAGCTGAGTCGTTAAAAACATCACCATGAAACAAAGAAAGAAATGCCTCAGAGTGAATAAATGTTGATGAAATAAACCATCCAAGAAATGATCAAAGCTACTTTATGTTGTTCGTAGGTAAATCTGTGACTGACACAGTTACTGTTCACCTGTGAAGACGTGTAGCCAGTGATGCCAGTGACATCACAGGAACTGATTAATGAATGTATCTGTAATCTGATGACATCTTTTCTTCCTGTAACTTAACTGGAATACAGTTTCCTTTTATTCTTTATCCTGATGACATGTGTTCAGTTAATCCCTTAACTTGACCCTTTAATTAAATAGGTGTCTGTGAGTTAAAACATCAGGATGTAGTCAGATACATGAATGTGTTATAATCAGTTCCTCACACTGTAATCAGACTACAATCCTACCATCAGAAGCTCTCTGGCTGCTGACAGTCAGCATATTTGTGTCTGTGCGTGTGGACGATGAGATAGCTTTTAAATTCAATTACACTCTTGTGTACTTATGTACTTTACACGAGTATTTCCATGTTATACTACTGTGTACGTCTGCTTCACTTTATCTTTGAGGTGAATCCCAAATTTAACCTGTGAGGAGCATCTTCACATTGTGGTGTTAATAAGGATCTGAAACCATCCTCCACCCTCCACCCTCCACCCGCCTGACGCTGAGGTTCAGCCCGGACTTTAACTCAGACGGACACTGTGAAAATCATTCAGGAGACTTCACGAGTCAGTCATGAGCAGCAGCAGTTCCTCCTTCGTGCTCTCAGGACATTGTGTTCTGCTGTATGAGGGATTTGTTTCAGCTGCACACAGAGATCATGTGACGCTGTGTGTGTGTGTGTGTGTGTGTGTGTGTGTGTGATGAGAGCAGCGTGAAACACACATGGCTCGTCTCAGGATGATGATGCAACAGAAGATTGCATAACTTTAGTCAAATAGACTGACATCAGTTTCACAGTGGTGTCTACAGTCTGAGGAAGCTCGTGCATCAGAAACTCTTCATCACATGATGGATCATATTCAGACGTTCTCAGTGATTTGAGAACCAGCTCATGTATCAAACCACAGAGCCTCCTTCACCGCAGAGATCAGAGTCATGGACACTGTTCAGGGGAAGCAGAGCTGTATGTTAAAGGGTTAACTGTTTGTGGGAGGTCAGCGTCCTCGTGATCCTCCTCTCAACATAACGTACACTGTTCCTCTGCTGCAGCTGCATTTAATCTCATTTCAAGCTTTAGAGGGAGTTCCCACGGTAGAAACAGCAGCTACACCTCGTTGTTCAGGAATACAACCATCCAGCAGCGTATTATTACTATTACCAGTCAGAACTTAACAACACAAAACACGTAGTCCAGATTGTATTTAGTCATATTGTGACGTTACTCTCTGAATTAATACCCTGAACATTCCTGCTGAGTGAAATCCTGTTTGGTAATGAACCTGATTCAGATTACAGGTCCAACTTTTTCTCTTCCTGTGTTTAAATACACAGAGTGATCTCAGATTTAGTTAATGAGTCACATGTTACACAACACAGTGAACCAGACTGATGTATGTGTACTGGTGAAACATTCATTCATCCACCGCTCCATTTAACACCTGTTAGTTTTACTATTTCTTTATTTGAGTGGATTACTGGTGTGAGATACAGAAATGTAATGTCAGAGTATACACTGGTGGATCAGTAACCACCAATGTTAGTCGAGAAATGTTTAATATGTTTGTGGACAACTTTAACCCACCAAAACAACAACACAGAAAAATGTATTTCTCTTTTTAAACTAAAAGACACTGAACCATTAATGGATACATTGAGAAATTATTAGTAGTTTCAGCCCTAAATTAACGTTAAATTCACAGTAAACCTGCATTAGTGGATTCTTCTCACCTGCTGTGAGCTGACGAGCGCTGACGTGTTCTGTGATTGTGTCCCAGGGATCATTGAGCGAGCGGGGGGCTCGATGCAGGAGGAGATGGGGCCTCTGCGGAGCTCTTGCTCCCTGTCCGGCAGGGAGTTTGCTCTGAGCGACGCCTTCTACTTCTGCAAGAAGGGTTTGGAGAGCATCGCGGACGACCAGGTGACGCAGCGCTTTTCCTCCGAGGAGCTGGCCTCCTGGAACCTCCTCACCAGAACCAACCAGAACTTCCGCTACATCAGCCTCCGCCTCACCGTCATCTGGGGCTTCGGGGTCTTTGTCCGATACTGCGTTCTCTTCCCTCTCAGGTCAGTCAGCTCCTCTGGGAGACGGAATGTGGCAGGTATGGACATGCTCACAGCACTTGTGTCTGACAGGTCTGTGTGGAAATAAATTCACAAATAACAGCAGCCATAGTTAGTTTTCTCTGCATGTATTCTGAGCTCAGCCTAACAGACAGAGTGAAGGGCTCAGAGGAGAACCAGAACCAGAGCTGCATCAGGGACTGCTGGAGTTCAGTTCAGCACTTTACATCTAAATGTTTCAAAGGTACAATCTGTAAGATACAGCCAGAATTTAATGTAATTACCAGAATGTGAAGAGACAACAGTCTACTGAGGTTAGCATGCTCATAAGTCAACAACAAAAACTCACTAAATATCAAAGGAAATATTTTGACTCCTATTTTCATTATAAACAGAAAAATCCAACCGTCCACTCAAGTTTCTGTCTCTGACTGAACTCAGACCAGTTTAATCTGCTTGTTAACTCATCGTCAGACTCACTACATTCAGACTGGACACAAACTGAATCAAAGTCTGTCAGCTAACAGGAACACTTAGCTCCATGGCTAACTGAGCTGCACGCTAACAGCAGCTAGTGGCTTCGGCCAATAGGTGGTCATATCTTACATGTTGCACCTGTTCAAAGTTGGCGCCACCATTGATTACAATGAAAGCTGCTGTCTGGATGCAAACACTCTCCACACTGAGCGTGCTCAGTAGAGACGTCATGCACGTCTTCTATAGGTAGAGCTAGCTCACTTCCTGTTGGCACCCACAAACATGAACAGGATAAACTAATTGAATCATATGACGGTTCTACACAGATCACATGTTATCGGACCAAAAAGGTCGAATTCTGATCAAGCAAAGAGTTCTTATCAGTTCAGTTTCACTCCTGATGTTAGTAGAACAA